>NW_006408530.1:80765-81811 GCF_000296735.1 Chrysochloris asiatica | reverse complement strand
TTTTTCTTTTTTTTTTTTTTAAAGAAAAATGTACTTGATGATGAAGGAAAGTCCATTGGAGAATTTTGATAAAATATAGAAATATAGGAAG
Source organism: Chrysochloris asiatica (assembly GCF_000296735.1). Lineage (NCBI taxonomy): Eukaryota > Metazoa > Chordata > Mammalia > Afrosoricida > Chrysochloridae > Chrysochloris > Chrysochloris asiatica. The sequence goes on along the minus strand of NW_006408530.1, from coordinate 81,720 downwards.
ATAGAAAGAGAAATTGTATATTATATGTAATACATGAGAGCTTTAGCCCTTGATGACATTTATCTTCACTTGTGAAAGGAGATTTAATAAAGTAATTTATTCAGTCCCTTCTCACTCATGAAAAGAAATGTCATAAAAGACCCATGCCTTCATATATTTTCCATATATTGAATATTAATCCTTATACTCCTAATTTAGTATGGTATGCTAAATTTTCAGTCATTCTGCTTTAGAACAAAACATATGAAGATGCCAAGAACACTTTGTAATGTGGAACAGAAATATGTTAAGATTGGTAGGTGTTTTAAGTCCTTATTTATTTTCAGAAATGAACTAACCTTGGGAACCAATCCAAACATCATTCCTGAAAGAGGAGTTTATGAAAAATTAAAAGGGACTTGACCGTTTTATTTAGCTGTAAGGGCCATTTTTCCCAGAAGACTAAAATATGATACCAACTATCATATCTGTTCAGATGAGAGACATAATATTTTATATGGGTCAAATCTTCTCCCCAACCCAACATTTCTCAGAGGAAGTGTTGGTGATTTGGTGTAAACTGCTCTGTTGCCAGAAAAGCAACTCAGTTTATAGTGTGCAAGATAGCAGAGAGACCATGGAATTTAAATTTAAATTAATTTTAAAAGTGAGCAAAATGATATGTAAAGGTTAGAGCAAAAATTCAAAAAACAAGAAAATACAGATTCTAGACAAAGTCAATTCCAGCTCAATTTATTATTTTTAGAATCAATGGTAAGAATGCCAATTTAATTTAAGCATTAAAGTTTTATACTAATTTAGTTACTTTGTTGTCGTTAAGTTCCATTGAGTCATTATTGACTCATAGCAACCCTGCATAGGGTTTCTGCGGAGCAGTTGGTGGGTTTGAACTGATGACCTTGTGGTTCATAGTCCAGTGCTGATACTTTAATTGCTCCTAAAACACTATATATAT
>NW_006408530.1:78471-80366 GCF_000296735.1 Chrysochloris asiatica | reverse complement strand
AGTGGTTGATTTTGCAGTCCAGGAGTGGAGGTCCTTGGGACCATCAAGTTAAAGGAGTGGAGTGTGGGACTCTACCCAGAGAAGCAGTGGTGCCAGAGATGGAGGCAGAGATGATGATGTGGAGAGCGGGAGTGGCTGGGGACTCTGGACTCAGGGAGGGAGAGGGATTATGTGCTGGCAGCTGGTGGGCAGGCGTGCGGGGTGTACCTTTGGTTGTCTGATGATGTATGGAGGGGATTGTAATCATTGCAATGAAATGAAATATAATAGGATTAATGTAAAGCTGATGTTCTCCCAAGTAAACTATCACATAATTAACAATAAATAAATAACAAAATTTCAAGATCTATCCTGTCTGTGATAGGATAATATCCATTAGTCTACAAGGAATACCAGTTAATACCAATTTATACACGAATAACTAAAGCCAATGATGATGAAATTGAATAATTCTACCAACTTCTTTAGTCTGATATTGATCAACATGCAGCCAAGATGTGTTGATAATTATTGGTGATTGGAATGTGAAGGATGTTCTCAACCCAGCTTTAGATTTTCAGATTTTGACCTGAATCTCCAGGTGATGACAGGGTGGGAGGGGGAGATTAGTGGGTGTTGTCTTAGGGGAAGAACAGAAGGGAATAGATGCTATCTTATCAGGGATTCTGTCTTTGCTTCTCATACTTCTTTGAAGTGATTTGCATTTTTCAGTGAGCACAAGTGTACTTTTTTTTCTTGCTTTATGAAGTAACCATGATTTGTAATTAAAAGAGTAAATAATGTTATAAGGAAATCTATAGTCCTGTAAAAACTTGTTTATATTTCTATTATATCATGTTAGTGGTGGTACATGATTTGTGTGATGTATAATTTTCTAAATAATTAGGTTTTGCTTAATTAAAAGACTTATAATCATAAGTAGCCTTCCTTCAAGATAAATTTAAACAAATAATTATATTGAAAAATAACTTGTATGCAAAATCCAAATTAAAAATATGTGTTGGCAGTTAAATTATGAATGTTAATGTTATTGGTGTTAAGAACTGTCAAGTCATTTCTGACTCATAGCAACTTAATATAGGGTCTCTTAGGACCAGCTGGTGAGTTTGAACTGCTGACCTTTTGATTCAAACTAACCTTGCAGTCTAGTGCTTATCCTACAGCACCACACAAGGACTCCATGAATGCTAATATAAGCCTATGAATGTTAATATAAGTTTATTATTTGTGAGGTTTTAGCCACTGTACCACCAAGGTTCTTCATTTTAAAATATATGTAAATGAAAGTAATGTTTTAGAGTATATCTCTCAAGAGAAAACTTGCTTATAGTTAGGATTATAAATGAATACTCTTTGCTATCAAAATATCTTCCAGTAGATATTCTAATAGTCTGATTTTTCCCTCTTCCTTGTTCCCCTTATCAAGTACTTACTCTATCTACTGCAATCATACAATCTCATTCCATATTCTACATGAGGTTCTTGTGTCCTCCTCAACCAAGACTACTATAATAGTCTCCTAATGTGTTTTCACCACCACACATTTGTCAGTTTGTCATACTGTGGTGGCTTGTGAGTTGCTGTGATTCTGGAAGCTATGCTACCGGTATTTTAAATACAAGCAGGGTCACCCATGGTGGACAGGTTTCAGATGAGCTTCCAGACAAAGACAAACTAGGAAGAAGAAGTGATGAACTACTTCCAAATATTTAGTCACTGAAAACCTTATGAATAGCAGAGAAACACTGCCAGATACAGTGCCAGAAAATGAGCCCCTCAAGTTGGAAGGCACTAAATATGCGATGGGGAAACAGCTGCCTCCTCAAAGTAGAGTTGACCTTGATGATGTGAATGGAGTAAAGCCTGTGGGAGTAAAGCCCTCAGAACCTTTATTT
>NW_006408530.1:72675-78371 GCF_000296735.1 Chrysochloris asiatica | reverse complement strand
GTTTGCCTTTCAGGCTTATCTGCACTTGGGAAAGGAACTGTATTGTCCAATAAATTTTCAGGTATATCCTCAGTCACTTGAGACCTGAGCAAAAAGATATAATACAAACCAAATGTGAAATGACTGCAGAAATGGACACAAATTCCTACAATTGGCACAAAGCGATAGGTCTTTTCAAAGGAAACTCTGCTGACATTGAATTGGGTTATCTTCCTCCAAATCAGAACTTCAACTTCAACTCCAACAGCACATGTGGACAGAATAAATTTTCGGGAAATTGACAAAGAACATGATGTACTTCGATAAATGGTCCCAGTAATGATGTTCATATAGACCACAGATTTCTTTAAGTTAAAAATTTTTATTTTTAAAGATTTAAAATATATCCCATGTATGGAAATATGCATTCCAAAAGTGTATTTCCTCTCTAGTTTGTCTAGCAGAAAGCCTAATGTGAATATGACAAATGACTCATGGTGTTTGGACTTTTGTTTGGCTATCTTTTTTTTTACTTTGCCTTGGCTTCTCTATCTATGCTTAGAAGTAAGGACCATGTGTTACTGCTTAATGAGTACAATGTAAAGTCATATGCAGTAGGTGTTTAAAGTATTTTATGTTTTATGCTAGCTTTCAATGATAAATTTAGCTAAGAAAAATCTAACTGATGCAAAATTATAAAAGCAAAAATTGGACTACTTTTACCTATGTTTTTTTTACAGTAGGTCAGTTATGAAAAATGTTTTTTTATCAGATTGCCTTTGAATTTTAAGAATCCATTTGAGAAAAAACTATATTATTTTCTTAGTTGTTTTTTAAATATTAATTTTAGCATGCAATTTAATAGGGACTAATGGAGTCCACTCCCATGGATTTACAACCTCAGAAACCCTGTGCAGGGTCACTATGAGTTGGAACCAACTCTATGGTACTTAACAACAACAATGGAGTCCTGGTATGGCACTGTAGGATAAGCACTGGACTGCTAACTGCAAGGTGAGCAGTTCAAATCCACCAGCTGCTCCTTACAAACCCTATACATGGTGTCTCTGAATTGGAACCACTTAATAGTTAGGAATCAGGCTGCGAATCTCAAGGTCAGCAGTTGGAAACTACCAGCTGTTCTGCGGGAGAAAGCTGAGGCTTTCTGCTCCCATAAAGATTTACAGCCTTGGAAACCCTGTATAGGGTCGCTATGAGTTGGAACCAACTCCACGGCACATGACAACAACAACAAATAACAATGTGTCATTAATGTATTTAATTATAGAAATAAAATATCTACTTTTTTTCATGTACAATGCCAGGATCTTGATACAGAAGAGAATATAAGGATAAAACATGCAAATTATAATTATTTTTTAAAGGGAATAAGCATTGTTTATTTATTTTTAAATATATAGGACATCAGCAATGATATAGCCCTTGTTCTAGACCCTCTTCTGGTTCAGTGACTCTGTCTACTCCTTCCATTTTCTTTTGATGCTTTCTGCATCAGTCAATATTTTGTCCATAGAATCCTTCAATATTGCAATCTGTAACTTTAAATTTTTCTTCAATTATTTCATCTTGAGAAATGTTTAATGTTTTCTTCCTTTACTTTGTCTTCTCAAACTGACTTTTGAAATTTTCTGTTCAGCGATTTAACTTCCTCATTTCTTCCATTTTCTTTAGCTTCTCTATGCTGAAGAGTAAGTTTCCAAGCCTCTACCGACGTCCACTTTGGTCTTTTCTTTTTTTCCTCTGTTTTTAATAACATTTTCCTTTCTTCATGTACGATGTTCTTGATGTCATCACAACTCTTCTTGTCATTAGTGTCCAGTGCATCAAATCTGTTCTTGAGATGTATCTAAATTCAGATGGGTTAAACTCAAGGTCACATTTTGACTCCTGTAGACTTGTTGTAATTTTCTTCAGCTTCATTCTGAACTTGCATATGGACAATTGATGATCTGTTCCACAGTTAACTCCTGACCTTGTTTTGACTAATGGTATTGAGCTTCTCCATCATCTCCTAACACAGATGTAATTGCTTTGCTTCCTGTGTTTTCAACATGACAAAGTCCACATGTACAGTTGTAATGTATGTTGCTGAAAACGGTATTTGCAATGAATAAGTCATTAGTCTTGCAAAATTCTGTCATTTGATTGACAGCATCAGTTCTATCATAAGGTATATTTTTCAAGTACCAATTCTTCTTAGTTTCCAACTTTCACATCCCAATCATCAGCAATTGTCAATGCATTTTCATGGCATGTTTGATATGTTTCAGATTGAAGAAGTTGGTAGAATTCCATTACAGACAAAATTATACTTCAAGATAGATCTTGAAATGCTTTTTGACAATGAAAATGACTTCATTCTTCTTCAATTTGTCCTTCCTGTCACAGTAAATAATATGATTGTCTGGTTCAAAATGGTCAATACCTGCTCATTCTTGATGACTTAAATTTTCCTACCTTCATACTTCATACATTCCTTGTTCCAATTATTAATGAAACTGTTTGCTTATGTGTCCTTTCTTTTGAGTTGTGTCTCAGCAAATCACATGCCTGACAGCTTTGCTTCATTCAGGCCATTAAGGTCAACTCTCCTTTGAGGAAGTAGCTCTTCTCCAGTCAGATTTTGGTGCCTTCTAACTTGAGGGACTCATCTTCTGTCACTCTATTAGACAATGTTCCACTTCTGTTCATGAGGTTTTCAGTGGCTAATCACTCTGAAATGGCACGGCAGAAAAAGCACTGCTAAATCCAAGGTTGGGGGTTCAAACCCAGAAGCTGCTCCTTGGAAACTCTATATTGGGTTACTATGAGTCTGACCCAACTTGATGGCACTTAACAACAACAACACAATCATTTGGAAGCAGTTTGTCTCTCCTTCTTCCTAGTCTTAGTCTGGAAACTGCTTAAATCTGCCCACTATGTGTGACTCTATTGGTATTTAAAATAGCAGTGGCATAGTTTCCAGCATCAGAGCAACACACAAGCCATCACAGTATCACAAACTGACACAAGAGTTGTGGCAGAAGCAATTAACACTTCTCTATTTATGCTTGTATCCAAAATTGGTAATCATGAGTAAAATAATTCTGAAGACCAGTTAATCACTATGAAACTCTTCCCACCAGAAATAAACTATGATGTAATTTTTATCTATGACACAAATACTATTAAAAATAGTCAAATCCTTTACTTTCTAAAATGGTGATACTTGTATTATTGCTGTTGTTATTGTTCTGTCCTAAAGGACAGAAGAGAATTGCCCTATAGGATTTTCTAGGCTGTAACTCTGGTAGCACAGTGGTTAAAAATTGGGCTGCTAACCTCAAGGTCAGCAGTTCAAAACTACCAGCAGTTCTGCAGGAGAAAGATGAGGTGTTCTGCTCCCATAAAGTTTTATAGCCTCAGAAACCTGGTGCAGGGTCACTATGAGTTGGAACTGACTCCGTGGTACTTAACAACAACAACAATCTTCATGAAAGTAGACTTGAACATGTTTCTTCTGTAGAGCATCTGATGGATTGGAACTATCGATCTTTCAGTTAGTAGATGAGCACATTATCACTGTGTCAATAGGGCTCTTTGTTGTTAATTAGAGTATATGTTGGAGTCCCGATGTGGTGTTGTGAGTTAATGTACTGGACTGCAAAGTTGGTTTGAACCACAAGTTGGCAGTTCAAGCTCACCAGTCACTCCTCGGAAACCACATAGAGGGTTGCAATGGATCAGAACCAACTTGAAGGCACTAAATAACAACAGAGTATGTGTTAATTAAATAGAATTAGTAACTAAATTCATGTGGTAAACTATTTTAGGAGCTACTAAAAAGCAGCTTGTTTACCATTCCTTGTAAAACAATAAAGACTGAAAATAGCAAGGAAAAGATATATAGTTTTGGCTAAAATGGTATTTACATGAGCCAAGTTAATTTTGTTAATAGTCATATTTTGTGTAGATTATTAAAGGCCTCAAAATCAAATTGAAGAAGAATGGTGTAGCATTCATTGTTAAAAAGAACATTTCAGCTTGCTGGCTAAATAGGTGGAAGTGCAGTGAGGATCTCAGTCAGCAATAACACAGAATACTGGATGAAGCAGATTCAGGGGACAGTTCTAAAACTCTGAACCACATATATAGGAATATTTTTAAAGTTTGAAGGCTTATAGCCAGTGGAATTTTTAGTGGAAGCAAGAAATCTCATACTTTCGAACCCATTGGGCTCAGCGGCCCAGAGCCACCATCTTGGGTGAGACCAAGTGGTGAGATCAAGCGGGGGAAGGATCAGAGCTGCCATGGATTCACGCCTGCCAGAACCTTGGAAATAAAGGTGTGGACATTCCTTTTTTTTTTTTTTTTTAATCTGTTCATTGCCTCTTGCTGTCTGCACACCTCCAGTCTGGTGACTAGAGGAGGTGCCTGAGCAAATGGACACCTCCCTCCATCCCTCAAGGATTCTACTATGCATGCATATAGATCTTCTCAAGATTTGAAGGGACAGATTCCACTTAAAACCAAATGGCAGCACAAAATGGCTACAGCCAGTCCTGCGCTGTTTATTACTAGGAAAAAGGCCAGAATGGGGTTTGTGGAGCAAACGAGACAGATTCAAAATGAAAATTTTTTCATTACTTTATAAAAACCTTGAAGGCAAGCACCTGAAAGAGGATACTAAAGTCATACTTATGTTAGGCTACAGATTTTTTTTCTTTCTTTCTCTTCTCTCTTTTCGGTGATTACAGACTACAGTATCCAATTTTTTTTTTGGTCACTATTTTACTTTTAGGGGGTTCTTTATCTACATATATTACCCAAGAAGAGAAAGCAACTGCTGTCATATAGTCAAGCTACCATCACACCCTATAAAACCCCACAGTCCAGGCAAGAACCAATACCAACTGCTATACACCAGATAGGCAGACAGCACCAGTGACAGTTACTCTGAGTTGAGTAATAAGAAGAGTGAAAAGGGAAGCCCATCTCCTAATCACATCTACCTGGAGGCAATAAGAAAGCATAAAAAATACCAAAACACAAACTCAATTAAGTATTAAGACCACAGTTAACTACTGACTGAACATGCCCAAGAAGCAGAAACAGATGACCATACCAGCACAAGTCCAGAAACAAGATAAAGTGGCTGAGACAAATGAGCTGAAGGTAGACCTACACTCCATACTGGAAAGAGGGCAGGCCTTGGAAATGTCTGAGAAGGAATTCAATAAAATGATTATAAAATGTATCAAAACACTTCACAATGGAGTTGAGAAAAATAAGAAAGATGTCAGGAAAACACTACAGGAACAATCAAATAAGATAGATACAGCATTGTAAACAATTCAAAATCTACAGAAAGAGGTCCAAATAATTAATAATAGAATATCAGAAATGGACAATACACTGAAAGATCAAAGGAGTAGAATTGAAAAGATGGAAGCCAGAACTAGTGAGCTAGGAGACAAATCTCTCAATACTATTAAGCCTGAAGAACAAGCAGAAAAAAAGGATAAAAAAAATCTGAATAAGGTCTAAGTTTCATGTTGGATAACATGAAGAGAAATAACATAAGAATTATTGACTTTCTGGAATATGAAGAATCACACAAGTCCACAGAGGAGATAGTTGAAGAGCTGCTGGAAGAATATTTCTCTAACATACTGAAAAGTGAAAAAAGATAAGCATTCAAGAAGCTCAACAAACCC
>NW_006408530.1:68484-72575 GCF_000296735.1 Chrysochloris asiatica | reverse complement strand
AGAAAACCAAAAAGGAAGAACACACTCAGCATTTCTCAGGCTGGGGGAACTGAAGAAAAAAATCAAGCCTTGACTCATTATTGAAGGATTCTCTGGGAAAATTGTTGAATGATGCAGAAAGCATCAAGAGATGGAAGGAATACACAGTCACTGTCCCAAAAGGAAATGGTATAAAAGGAGCAGCCAGAGTGCTCCTTGGAGGCCAGGATGGCCAGACTTCATCTCTCATACTTCGGACATATTGTCAGAATGGACCAGTCACTAAAGAAGGATATCATGTTTGGTAGGGTGGAGGCCAGAGAAAAAGAGGAAGACCCCCAGTGAGATGGATTGGCAAAGTGGCAGCATCAATGGGCTCAAGATTGGCAACAATAGTGAGGTTGGTTCAGGATCGGGCAGTTTCGTTCTGCTGTGCATAAGGTCACTATGAGTCAGTAGGGACTTGATGGCTTCTAACCACAACAACAATGGGTTTTCACTGCTTTTCTCCCTTCTTAAGTGGTTTAGAGTCACTTTCATCTTATGCCCCCACTCAATAATCCTGTCTTTAGGATAAAGCTGGTATCTCTTATCCAGACATTGACAGCCAACAGTTTAGACACAGCACACCCATCCTTTCAACTTACATTTTCTTTTTCCTTCTATATTATCCCCTTAACATAACATGAACATTCATACCCCCATAATCTTGTTCAAGGTGTGTATCCTGAATTTTACCCCCTCTGTCATCTCTGATCATATGCAATCATGAAGGATTGACTGACTGTCAGTTCCTCCATAGTGTTATTTGTGCACCCTCTTTTCTTTAAAGTCTCCTTCTGTCAGGCGACATGTAAATTTTGCAGGATGTGGAATTGTTATTCACTATTTTACATACAAATATTTTCTTTAGTTAATGAAAGTAAAATGTTGAAGACAAGGGTATATTTATCTGTACAGCCCCAGGCTTCTTGTTATGCATATAATAGCCATCCAGTAAATATATATTTGATGGTTTGGTCAATAATGCCAATTGTTGTGGTTATATGCCATCAGGTCAGTTCTGACTCGAAGTGATCCATTACAAGGTTTCTGAGAGTGGCTGGTGGTTTTCAGTGCTGACATGTGGTTAACAGTCCAATGCTTACCTTTCAGTGCCACAGTAGGGCTCTATAATGACAAAGGATACTATATCAATAATGCCACTATATCAATTTATCAAGGGATGGTTCCCATAAAACTGAGTATACTAAACATATATGCTCATATCAAACTTTGTTTTGAAATGTGCTATAAACATATATGTCAAAATGAGTGATGATATGAATAATTATCGATTACACATTTATTTAAAAATTCAGATATTAATCTAATATCTGAATATTGTCATTTCTTGAGCATATATATTTATTTATAAGTTAAATTAATTAGAAGAAAAGTGTTTAATGAATCAAATAAAATTTTAAAACAAATGTAACGTATAAACATTTTAAACATCAAAATATAACAAAATAAAACCAAAGAGAATATTTAAATGCAAAAACATTAGTAGAAACTAATTGATAATATTGCTGCTGTTGTTAGGTTCCATGGAATGAGTTCTGACACTCATGCATGATAAAATAGAACATTGCCCGATCCTCTGCAAGCCTCATGATTTTTGTTATGTTTGAGCCCATAGCTGCTGTCACTGTATTAATCCATTTTGTTGGGTGTCTTCCTCTTTTTTGCTGACCCTCCACTTTACCAAGCCTAATGTCCTTCTCAATGGACTGGTCCTTCCTGATAACATGTCTGAAGTATAAGAGATGAAGTCTGGTCATCCTGGCTTCTAAGGAGCATTACAGCTACACTTCATCCAATACACATTTGCTTGTTCTTCGGGCAGTCCATTGTACTTTTAATATTCTTCTCCAACACCATAATTCAAATGCATTGACTTTTTCTGCAATCTCCCCTATTCATTGTCCAATTTTCATGTGCATACCAGACTACTAAAAATACCATGACTTGGGTCCTTAGTCTTTAGAGTGACATTTTTGCTCTTGAACAGCTTTTAGGAGGTCTTTTGAAGCAAATTTGCCTAATGCATTACATTGTTTGATTTCTTGACTGCTGCTTCCAAAAGTGTTGGTAGTAGATATAAGCAAAATGAAGTCTTTGACAACTTTCAATGTTTTCTCCATTTATCATGTTGCTATTTATTAGTCCAGTTGTGAGGTTTTCTTACTTTACATTAAGGTGCAATTCATGCTGAAGACTGTAATCTTTTATCTTCATCAGTAAGAATTTTAAGTCCTCTTCACTTTCAACAAGCAAGGTTGTGTCATCTCCATATCATCGGTTGTTTCCTCCAATCCTGATGCCACATTTTCCTCCAAAGGTGCTCCTGCAGTATCTTTTCTAACAATCCAGAACTCCATTATAAATCTGCTATACCAACACTGTCTGTAGAATGCCATTCAGAACTTAATAAACCTGAATTACAATTGTGAATTTACATGCTTTTGTTACTCCTGTAACATTTCATACAAGGTAGAATATGTTTATAGGCCAAAGACTATTTTCCCTAAAGTCAGGAGTGTTTGATTTTATTTAATATTATGATATTAGTGTTAGTAAAGCCAAACTTGTCTACCCAAACCATCCAACCAAAGAGTAAACAAACAAACAAAACCTTTGAATGACTGCAGCTAGCTCTTGTTTACTAATTTTCATTGCAATTGACACTGAATAAAGTTCATGGGTTCACATTGTAGATGTTTTTGGTATTATAATTTAGTTAAAAGAGAAATGTGTCTGTGTTTGTGGTGATGGTTAATTATGTTAAAATTAAAAAGAAGTCAGGAAGTAAGAAATCATATAGAATAAAAGAAAGAAAAGGGAATGGGGACACCTTAATGTAGCAAAAACAAATTCTAAATATCAAAAAAGTAATGAAAAGTTAAACTGAGAGGATAATCTTGTGGTGAGAATCAATGTTTTTTATAGTTTTTCCTAGAACCAGTGAATGTCAATGAGACAGAATTGTCCATCAGGTTTCAGGAAAATAGTTTATCTCAGGCTCAGAGTTTTTGGCTTCTGCTCTCACCATTCACTCTACTCTTAGTTAAAAAAAAAATTTCTTTCTTATACATTTAGGTTTTTCATGAGCATGATACAGATAGATCAATATCTATGTGTGTTTCAATTTCCTGAAGCTGCCATAACAAAAACAAAACAAACTGTGTGACTTTTATGAAAACAAATGTTTTTGTTCACAATTCTTAAGGTTAGAAGTTTGAGAGATGGCGGCTCCTATCCCACAGGGTCCTACACTCTTACTGTCACATGTTGAGGATGATAGTATCTTTCACCTCTGAAAATATCAAGTGTTTCTTGGCATCCTTTGACTTATAGGTGGGTCCTCACATGCTGTCTTTCTCCTGTGTGTGTTGTTGTTATTAATTGCCGTCAAGTCAGTTCTGACTCATAGTGACCTTGTATAGAGCTTCCAAGGTGCTATGGGAGAGTTTGAAATACCGACCTTGTAGTTTAAAGCCACTTTGAGGTCTAGTGTTTTATCCCACAGTACCACACCAGGACTATGTGTGTATGCTCAATTTGCAGTAGTTAATGAGTAAACTGTAAAGTTATCTAATGGAAAATTTACATATTCCAGAGTATTTTGCATATAATGTAGAGGACTTGAATTTTATGCATCACAAATTAGGATCCAAGTCAACTACTTAAGCTTTTTAGATTTTCAGATCACATGCCAAATATTTTTAAATTGAAGGATTATATTCTCTGAAGAGCATGAGAGATATTCTTTAGTACTTAACTTGAAAACTGTTGTTGTTGTTGTTGTTAAGTACCGTGGAGTCGGTTCCAACTCATAGTGACCCTGCACAGGGTTTCTGAGGCTGTAAATCTTTACGGGAGCAGAAAGCATCATCTGTCTCCTGCGGAATGGCTGGTACTTTCGAACTCCTGACCTTGAGGTTGACAGCCCAATTCGTAACCACTACGCTACCAGAGCTCCTTAAAACTAAGCTATGCAAAATTGTTGTTGTCAGTTGCCATTGAGTTGGAACCAACTCATAGTGACCCCATGCACAGCAGAATGAAAC
>NW_006408530.1:65048-65844 GCF_000296735.1 Chrysochloris asiatica | reverse complement strand
TGTTAGGACTGGGCTGATGAAAGGAAATGGGGATAAGTCTCTTGTGGTACATTAATGAATAACTGCCATCAGGACTGACTGTGAGGATCGGAAATGTAGAGGCAGATTTTTTTCTTTCTTTCTTTCTTTTCGGGGGGGGGGCAAAAGGAGGAGAGTGATTGATTTTGCAGCCCAGGAGCGGAGGTCCCTGGGACCATCAAGCAAGAAGAGCAGAAAGTGTGACCCTACTCAGATAGGCAGTGTACCAGGCATGGAGACAGAGATGATGACATGGACAGTTGGAGTGGCTGGGTACATGGGACTCAAGGAGGGAGAAGAGCTGTTTGCTGACAGCCAGGGGGTGGGCTTGTGGGGTGTATCCTGTGGTTATTTGATGATGCATGAAGAAGATTGTAATTATTGCAATGAAATGAAATACAGTAGGATGAATGTGAAGCTGAAGTGGGACAGAGGTAAATAATGATGTATGTACAACCTTGGAACAACAGGGCTCTGGGATACTGGGATTGAGACATGGTTGGAGTGGAGAAAAGTGGGGAAATAATGTTAAGATGCTTAGCTGTCTTTTGAATCTTGGGTTCCCTGACATACCATTATAAAATAGTCACCTGAGGGGGAGAGAAATATCACCATAGAAAGCTTGTAAGTCCATCTTCTGCCTATGACTGATTGGAATATCTAAAATGGGGCTATAAAATGTGCAGTGAAGGAGGCTTCCTGCGGAGCCTCTGCATTACATAAGACCATAGGTGGAATCCTGAACAGCATCCAGAATCTTCAGAGGTGGTAAATTTCC
>NW_006408530.1:58296-64948 GCF_000296735.1 Chrysochloris asiatica | reverse complement strand
CAGAGAATCTTTCAATAACAGAAGTCGAGGCTTGAATTTTTTCTTCAGTTCCCCCAGCTTGAGAAATGCTGACTGTGTTCTTCCCTTTTGGTTTTCTCATAGAAAATGTGTGTGTATATATCATTGCCTACATTATTGTCTCATTCAGAAATGTTTTTTTATAAAACATGTAACAAAATGCTGATCTAGGAAATGTTTTTTAATTGGCTAGTCTGATAGCTCAAAAGATTAGCTGTTTACTAATAGGCACTTCTTTTCCATACCACAATGCTTTAATAGAGGAACTCAAATTTTAAGGACTTACAGAATTCATTACTTTTCTTTAAATCTTTAACGTGCAAAATATGGCAAACATTTTTAAGTGCAATACACAATTGCCTGCATGTTTCAGTTCTTTTTATTTTTTTATTGCCCTCCCCGTCAACTAAGTTAACAAGTGTTCACTCCAGCAAATGAATTATACTCCCTTCCTGCTCAACCCTGTTAACCATCAAATAATGTTTCTTCTAGAATGAAAACCTTTTCTTGAGTTTTTACAATAGTGGTTATCATACAATATTTGTCCTTATGTGATTGACTGACTTTACTCATCCTACTATTCCCCAGGCTTATCCATGTTGTTTTGTTTTTTGCAGTGTTTTGCAGCTGTATCATTATTCTTCAGTGTTACATAGCACTCTATTGTGCATATGTACCAAGGTTTGTTTATTCGTTCTTCCATTGTTGGGCACTTAGACTGTCTCCATATTTTTGTTATTGTGAATAGTGCTGTGATGAACTTTGTTGTGCATATACCTAGGCGTGCCACAGCTCTTATTTCTTTTGGATATATACCAAGTAGAGGGACTGCTGCGTCATGTGGTGCTGTGGGTTAATGTGTTGGACTGCAAAGTCGTTTGAACTGCAAGGTCGACAGTTCAAGCTCACCAGTTGCACCTCAAAAACCTTATACAGGGTCACTATGGGTGGGAACTGACTCAATGGCATTAACAACAACAACAGCAACAGTAATTCTTTGTCCAACTTTCTGAGGCAGCACCATGCCATTTCACAGTAGTTCAGCCAATTTACAGTCCCACCGGCAATGTAGGAGGGTCCTGGTCTCTCCAGGCCCTCACCAGCATTTCTTGTCTTTTGCTTTTTTGAACTTTTCTATTATGCTGGTTTGAAGTGATAGCTCATTGTTGTTTTGATATTCTTCTTTCTATGAACATTTCTTCACATGTTTGTTGGCTGCCTGGATGCCATCTCAGGTGAAGTGTCTGTTTATGACCTATGCCTATTTAAAAAACTGGGCTGTATTTTTTTTCTTTTTAGAAGTACTATAGTTTTCTATAAATTTTAAAGATTTCTCCTATGTCTGATATATCATTGTGAAACTTTTTCCCCCAGTTTGTGGACTCTTGTTTCACTCTTTTGGGGAAATCTTTTGATTTACATAAGTGCCTGGTTTTTAGATGATCTCACTCCTCTATTTTGTCTTTTACTCTTTGTGTGTTTTTAGTAATGTTGAAAGTATATTTATGCCATGTATTTGAGCCCCTAAATTTATCTCTATTTTTCATGGATGATATTTATAATTCTAGGTTTTACATTTAGGTCTTTAATCCATGTTGAGTTTGTTTTTGTATATGGTGTGAGATATGATCTTGTTTAATTCTTCTGCAAATTTGGATTTCCAGTTTTGCCTGCATTATTTGTTGAAGAGACTATCTCTTCTCCAATTAATGTATCTTGGCCCTTTGTTAAAGATTAGCTGACTGTATGTGGACAGATTTACTTCTGGATTCTCAATTCTGTTTTATTGATTTATGTATTTTTCATTGTGCTGTATTCTTTCTGTTTAATGATATGCTATGTGGTATGGCATCCTTTTATAAAGAAAATCTTGGTCAGAAGTGGTGCGCTTACTTCAGTCTACATAAAACCTGGTAATCCATGCATATAGTTTAGAAAGCGCTCCCTCAAGCCTTTGTTTGTTATTGCAGTTAAGTGGCGTCCAGTCAGTTTGACTCATTGTGCCCTTTATTGGGTCTCTGAGGAGTGGCTTGTGAGTTTGAACCACCGACCTTGTGGTTCGAACTGACTATAAGGTCAAACGCTTATCCTATAATGCCACACCAGGACTCCTCAAACTTTGGTATAACTGGTGACTTGGCAAAGGAAAATTTTTTTAATTGACTAGTCTGATAGCCCAAAAGGTAAGCAGTTTGACCCTAACTCAGAGGCTCTTCAGAAGACATAAGTGATGAGCTGCATTCATAAAAATGACAGTGAAGAAAATCCTATTGAACAGCTTTACTGTGTAAGACACGGGGCCACCATGAATCACTTGATTTGACGGCAGTGGGTTAGTGGTGTCTCCTTTTGTTTGGGTAGTCTCTTCTAACATTGGTTGAAAGTTTTCTTAAACTTAAAAGTTTGAAAACTACTATTGGAAAGAAACAAAATATTTAGTAAAGTGTAACAGGGGTATTTTCACAGACATCTATAAAAATAATAGACTTTCTATGTTGTTGCTAGGCATATGTTGTTGCTAGCTAGCATTGAGTCAGTTCTGACTCATAGCCTCTCTGTGCACAACAGCATGAACCATGTGTGATCCGGTTGTCGCAATGACTGTGTCAATCCATCTCATTAGGGCTTCTTGTTCTAATTTGATGACCCTCTACTTTACAAAGAATGATGTCCTTTTCCAGGGCCTGGTTCTCTCCTCAAAGCATGTCCAAATTTCATGATACAAAGTCTTGCCACCTCACTTCTTAGGAGCATTCTGACTATGTTTCTTTCAAGACAGATTTGTTCATTTTTCTGGTAGTCCATGGTATTTTCAATATTCTTTGTCATCACCGTAACTCAAATGCATCGATTCTTTCTTGTTCTTCATTTGTATGGAGTTCTGGTGTGGCACTGTAGGATAAGCACTGTACTATTAACCAGGGCCTCTTATATATAACATAGACCTAATACTTATTTAACTGACAATGATTCATCTCTAGATATGGGTGAGATTTTTCAGCCATAAGTATAAACTCAGTTCTTTTATTATATTTGTTGTCTGCCTTTGCCCAATAATTGTCATACACAAGTTACTTACCTTTTTAAAATAATATTATGTATATTCATTTGAATTTTTTAGATGAGGTTTATAAAGTACAATAAGTAGGCCTTCTGCCTTAACTGTTATTCTGCTACCAGTAGGTTCAGCTTTTAATTCTTGTTGTCTCACTGCATTTGCACCTTTATAAACTTAACCATGGGGGGTCCTTGGGTGGTAGGGGTGATTAATGCCTTGGACTACTAACAAAAAGTTTGGCGGTTGAGTCCACTAACCTAGAGGTGCCTCAGAAGAAAGGCCTGGTGATTTAATTACAAAAATAAATTAACCATTATTTAATCTAAATGCAGTGAATCAAGTTGATTCTGACACATAGAGACTCTATGTGTGCAAAGCAGAACTGTATTCCATAGATTACTGTGTTTCTTTCTTTCTTTCTTTTTTTTATTTACTTTGTTGTTAATATAAATATCCACAGTAAAATATACATAAATTTAACAGTTGTTAGATGTATAATTTAGTGACATTAATAACATTCTTTGAGTTGTGCAACCATTCTCACCAACATTTTCTGAGTTGTTCTACCCTCATTCACATAAACTCATACTGCTCTCTAAGGTTTCTCTATAATTTTTTGAGGTACTGTTGTCAATTTGAGCCCATATAGATTGGTCTTGAAAGAGCATAATACTCAAAGCAGACACTTTTTACTACTTAAGCTAAACTATAGTTTAGTATTAAGATAACTTCAGGGCACATTTTTGGTTAAAGATTTAATGACCATATCAGGGCAAAAGTTTCAGGGCTCCTGAAATTTCATGTTTGCAGAATGCCTGGAATCCATGATAATATAAAATTCTGTTCTGCATTTTCTCCCTTTTGACCAGTATTCATCTTTGGAATCTTTGATCAAAACGTTCATTAAAGAAGAGGACGAGCAGGTTTTAGATATGCCTGAGAAAGAATTCAGAAGAATGATATGGAAAATTCAAATGCTCTGAAAAGGGATGGAGGAAAATAAGGAAAAAGTAAGGAAAGTACTATAAGAGCAATCAAATAAGATTGATACAGCATTGGAAACCATTCAAAATCTGCAAAAAGAGGTCCAGATGATTAATAACAAAATATCAGAAATTGACAATACACTGAAAGGGGAAAGGACCAAAATAGAAGAGATGGAAGACAAATCTCTCAATACTGCTAAGATAGAAGAGCAAGCTGAAAAATAATTTAAAAATCTGAAGATAGTTTAAGATTCATGCTGGATAACATGAAGAGGAACAAGTTAAGAATTATTGGCATTCTGGAACAGGAAGAATCAGAGAAGTCCACAGAGGAGATAGTTGAAGAGCTTCTGGAACAAAATTTCCCTAACATCTTGAAAGATGAGAAGATAAACATACAAGAAGCTGAATGTACCCCAGGAAGGATAGACTCCAAAAGAAAGTCACCAAGACATATAATAATCAAGCTCTCCAAAATAAAAGACAAGGAGAGATTACTAAAAGCAGCCAGGGAGAAGAGAAGTGTCTCTTATAAAGGCAAGCAAATCAGATTAAGTTCTGACTATTCAGAATAAATCATGCAAGCAAGAATGCAATGGGGTGACATATACAAACCCTACAAGGAAAAAACTGCCAACCAAGAATCATCTATCCAGCAAAACTATCAATCAAATACAATGGTGCACTCAAAACATTCCATGATAAACAGAATCTGAGAGATTTTATCAAAACCAATCCAGCACTTCAAAACATCCTAAAGGGAGTTCTGTGAACTGAAACCAACAAGAAGAGACAGCAATCACAGATTGACAAGTGTGGAAACACTACCTGGAACTCAGTTGACAGTAGAGTCCAGAACAGAACAAAATGACAACTAACTCAAAGGAGGTGGGAGGTCAACCGAAGATCAAAATTTTATCAATGTCAAAGAAGGGATAAATGTATCAACTGGGATCCATGTGGTGAGGATGTTAGGTAGATTACAGGATACAATAGATTCTCTTAAATGGAGAGAAAAGTTAGTAGACTATAAGGTAACCCCAAAGAAAGTTAATACTTCATAACGTGTCACGAAATGAACTACCATGCAGAACAAGCAAACATGAAAACTAAGAAGAAACTGACAAGAAACAGCACAACAAACACAAACCCAACACAAGGAGGCATGCAGACCAAAAGAACAAACAGCACTGCTAAAAAAGTAACATAATGTCAGCAATTAATTCATACCTATCAATAATTACATTGAATGTCAATGGATTGAATGCACTAGTGAAGAGACAGAGAGTGACAAAATGGATAAGAAAACAAGACCTTTCAATATGCTGCCTACAAGAGACACACCTTACACACAAAGACAAAAAATAGACTAAAAATTAAAGGATGGAAAAAAATACACCAAGCTAACTGCAACAATAAACAAACATGAGTGGCAATACTAATCTCCAACAAAGTAAACTTTAAGAAAAAATCCAGCATAAGAGACAAAGAAGGACACTATCTCATGATCAAAGGGTCAATTGAGCAAGACGACATAACCATAATAAATATCCATGCTCCCAATGAAAGAGCATCAAGATACATGAAACAAACCTTACTAGAATTGAATAAAAAGATAGATAAATCTACAATTAGACTGGGAGATTTTAATATGCCACTTTCGAAAAGGGACAGAACAACCAGAAAGAAACTTGACAAAGTTACAGAGGAACTAAATGACACAGTCAACCAACTTGACCTCATACAGAGCATTCAACCCAACAACAGCACAATATACATTCTTCTCCAGTGTGTAGGGAACATTCTTCAGAATTGACCATGTGCTGCTAGGTCACAAAGCAAGCCTCCATAAATTTACAAACATCAAAATTCTGCAAAGCATCTTTTCAGATCACAATGCTATAAAACTAGAAATCAACAATAAGAAGACCAAGGAAATAAAGTAAAATACATGGAAACTGAACAACACCCTGCTGATAAGAGACTAGGTAAAAGAAGAAACTAAAGGTGAATTCACAAAGTTCCTAGAAACAAACGAGAATGAAAACACAGCATACTAAAATCTTTGGGACACAGTGAAAGCAGTGCTGAGAGGACCAGATGGAAAACAGAAAAATATTAGAAAGAATCAACAGGACAAGAAGCTGGTTCTTTGAAAGGATAAAGAAAATTGACAAATCATTGGTAAAACTAACAAAAGAAAACAGGAAGAGGACACAAATAACTTGCATTAGAAACCACATGAACAATGTCACAACAGAACCAAATGAAATCAAATAGAATACAATGAAGAGTTGTACTCCAACAAATTCGAAAACCTAGAAAAGATGGATATATTTCTAGAAAAACATGACCTACCTGAACTTAGAGTGAAGTAGAAAGCTTGAACAAACCCATAACGAAAAAAGAAATTGATCAGGCCATCAAAAAATCCGAACCAAAAGAAGTCAAGGCTCAGATGACTTCACTGGTAAGTTCTACCAAACATACAGGGAAGAACTGTTATCAATCCTACTCAAATTATTCCAGAATATGGAAGAGGATGGAAAATTCCCTAATACTTTCTATTAAGCAAGCATAACCCTCATAC
>NW_006408530.1:44161-54436 GCF_000296735.1 Chrysochloris asiatica | reverse complement strand
GAGCTAAGCACTACAATGCTCAATAGATTCCTGTGAACCCTGCTATAGATCTGGTTGGCCAGCAGTGTGGTGAGACCTGGGGACTCTTGAACCCAGAGTCAGTGACATAGCCACAGAGGACTAGAGTGCAGAGTGAAGCATCCAGCTGATAAGAAGAGAGGACATATGTATAAGTACACCCACACTTGCAGATAATACCCACTTGACCTGCCTTCAATGACTAGATGATCAGAGCTCAATTAGAAGAAAGAAGAGGAAAAAAAGAGTAATCTGATACAATTTGATGAACTTGACCTACGCCTATGGATGCAGTAGCTCAAAAGAGGGAACAAATCTTCACAGCGAGGATCATTCTCACCCCCTCCATATATGGAGTGGACAGGGATGGGCAACTTGGACATTGGCTACCCAGAATGGGAGGGCTACAGAGGCAAGAATTGACTGGCTTACAAGCTTTCAAGAGGGAACCTAGATGCAGAGGGCGTGGAGCAAGGTATATTCTCCAGTGGGTAGTATCCAATCTGTCTAGGAGGGGCTGATTAAAAGAGATGTGGATAGGTCTCTTGCGATATAATAGTGAAAATTTGTTATCAGGACCAATTGTAAGGGTTAGAAATGTAAAGGTAGATGTTTTGTGGCAAAAAGAGGGGAGTGATTAAATTTGCAGAGATCACTGGGAACATCAATGAAGAAGAATGGAGAGTGGAACCCTACCCAGAGAAGCAGTGATGCCAAAGATGGAGACAGAGACCATGACGTGGAGAGATGGAGCAGCTGGGGACTTTGAACCCAGAGAGGGAGAGGGTCTGTGTGCTGACAACAGGGGGGCAGGCTTGCAGGGTATACCCTTTGGTTGGTTGATGATGCATGGAGGGGATTGTAACCACGACAATGAAACAATGTACAATAGGATGAATGTGAAGCTAATGTTCTCCCATGTAAACTATCATATAATTCATAATAGAGCATTAAAAAAAATAATAAAGTTCATTAATGATAGCATGACACCATCTAGGTTTTCAGTCTCATGGCAAAGGAGGTAGTTGTTTATGGAGGCAATTAAGCACACATTTCATATCTTCCTCCTATTTCTGACTCTTCTTCCTCTGTTGTCCCAGGTGAATCAAAACTGTGTGCCTTTGATGGCTTTTTGCAAGTTTCTAAAACCCTAGGCACTATGCAAGGTAGTAGGAGAGGGAAGAGAGGCACTAAACACATTTTTAGGCCAGTTGACTAGGACACCCTATGAAGCCCACTTTAGACCTCCAAACCAAGGAACCAAATCTCATGAGGTATTTGGTTGTTCATAAACAACTTCAATAGCTACTCTTTTTTTGTTATTGTTGCTGTAAATATATCTATCACACAGCTTTTACAAATTCAACCCTTTAAATGTGTACAATTTATTGACATCAATTACAATGATCAATGCAGTTTCCTATCCCATGTACCCTCCTTCTCTATAGGGCTTTGAAGAAGTAGATTGTTAGGTCTGTCTTCCAAAAAGCTTGTGGGTGCTTGAATTGCTAACCTTTTGGTTAGCAGCCAAGTGCTTAACCATTTGTGCCACCCAGGGACTCCTTTCACAAAGGCAGTGAAGGAGATTATGTGCTATGCAGTTGATTCCGACTCATAGCCACCCTGTATAAGTGGTGTCTGAGGCTAGAAATATTTACGAGAGCAGAAAGCCTCATCTTTTTCTCTCCTATGTAACAGCTGGTAGTTTCTTACTTCGCTACCAGAGTTCCTTTACAAAGATAATTGTACTGTTTTCCTAAACTTACCAAAAAAACCACTCCCCAACAAACTTATAAATTCTATATTATGAGTAAATAGCATTTATTTAACAACTATATTTACACAGGAGTCCTGGTGTGGCACTAGAAGACAAGCACTAGAACCCAATTTCAGTTTGAACTTCAAGGTCAATGGTTCAAGCTCACCAGCTGCTCCTCAGACACTCTATGCAGGGTTGCTATGAGTTGGAAAGGATTCCACAGCACTTATCAACAACAATATATCTATCTAGGATGTGGCATTGCTTCCTTCTGAGGTGCATAGGGTAACTATGAGTCATAGGCAACTTGATGGCACCTAAAAACAAAACAGCATACCTATGTAAGAAAATATAATGTTGATTTTAGTTTCTGGGCTATTATAATACAATATAACAAATACTAAATGAAAAATGAATTATATTTTAAATTCAAAAGTTTCATGTAAATTTTAGCTTAAACTTAATGAATTTGAACTTATGTTCTGTTACTTATTTGCAAAGACAAATAATCCAAAATTTATAATTTCAAAAGGTAATTCCATTTTGCAGATGTAAGGAGCTCTGGTAGTGCAGTGGTTATGAATCAGGGTGTTAACCTCAGGGTCAGCCGTTCGAAACTACCAACTGTTCCACAGGAATAGTCGGAACCGACTCTACAACACATAACTACCACCAAAGAATGTAAATGTGCATGGTAATGTTTAGAATTAAGAATTCATTTTAAATTTGTATATGTTTCATTTATGACAGATATTTGTTACCTTGACTCCTGAGTTGTAGAAAACCAGGTACAATATTCTGTGATGATGGTTCTAATCTGGGGCTTTATGAGATCTGTGGGGACAGTGTTGATAGTTGCAGCTATTGAAGAGTATTAATGTCATTTATTGGAGTCCTGATATAGCGTTGTTGGATAAGCACTGAACTTCTACAGTGAGTTTGTTGGTTCAAGCCCACTCTTCACTCTTTGGAAAGCTTATATAGGGCCGCTGTGAATCGGAACCAATTCCAAGATACTTACCAAGAGTAACAACAATGTCATTTATTGGAGAGGCAGCTAGACACATAACCACAAAGGCAAGTCCCTAAAATAATGACCTGCCCTGAATACTGCATGACCTTTAAATGTCTCTCCATACTGACATTCAGGTAATTGAAAATCCTGTTGATAATTATCTGAGCCTAGAACCTTGCTCAACTTGCATAATTTTTGCATAGTTTTAATGTGCTCCAAAAAATTTTAAATGCAAAAATATATATACAAGAGCTATCAAAATAATAAAATTCCAAATTCTGTAATGGGGTCCTAGTGTGGCACTGCAGGGTAAGCTCTGGACCACAAGGTTGCTTTGAACTGCAAGGTTGAGGGTTCAAACTCACCAGCCTCTTCTTGGAAACCTATACAGGGTTACGATGAGTTGGACCTGACTCAATGGCATTTAATAACAATTTAGCATGGAACTTTACCAAAATTGTGCTCAGTGTTTTGAAGCATCATGTCAGTCAACAGTGTGGGAGACCATAGACAGATTTTAGTTCTGTTGCACACTTACAAGTGACCTGCTTTAGGATGAGCTGATTCATTTCTTGAGCCTGAATTTTCTTTCTATAAAACCAAAGTGCTGAACTTGATGACTGTAAAATCTCTACAATGTCATGATATAGAAATTTATCTCTGTGGTACAGAATCTACATACAGAAACCTATTTGTTTATAGTTACAAGATTCACAATTTTTGTGATCTATTCTTTTTTTTTTTTTTTTGAAACACTGAATTTGGTCCTATAAAGTAATTTGACAATTAACTTTTCTATAAATGTTATAAATGTATTTCCCATTGAGTAATAAAACCACTTACATTTTATTTTGATGTACATATAAGCAGCATGATAAAAAATTGTAATGACTTTAAACTCTCCCTTGATAGAATTGAAAGCATGGATTTTTATCTTTAACAAACATATAAACATACACATATGTATAATAGTGTGTGTATACCTACATATATAAATATACCTTTGATATTTTGAAGGTTCTTAGTAGCTGTGTACTTACATGGTTGATTTCCTTAAAACTCAGACACAATTTTCTGAGTGAAATATACATGGTAATACATGAGAAAATTACTTGTCCCTGGGTCATATAAAGAGTTGGTTAGAAAAGGGCACATGCATCTATATCTTTGGGGAAGACCAGCAATCTCTCCTTCAATTTCCATTTTCTTCCTCCCTCAGTCACAGGCACCTTGCCACCTTTCTTCTTTAAATTATCAAGAGGAGGCCATGAGATGAGGAATACTTCACTGCAGGTGGTGATATGAAACTGACAAGTAGTTTATAAACTAGCCCTACCCTATTGCTTGGAGAAGCTTTATAACTGATTGTTTTAATACCAAAGTGACACCAAAGGGGGTCAAGTAAATAAATATGCAAGCCTCACCAGTTCAAAATAATAAAATTCCAATGTGTGCAAGCCTGCTTGTTGAACATATGTTTGAGGCACGGCTAAGCCATCTGGCTCAGAGTCAAGCATTTACACCAACTGCAGTCTTACAGTACCTGACAGCAGAAAAGCTTTATTCCCCTGGTGTTTGGGCACAAATGGAGAAATATTATTGAAATGATTATCTGCATCAAGACTCAGATTTGCTTTGACATTTAGCTGGCTCTGTTTAATCCAAAGGGTTGTCTGAATGAATAAAGAGAAGGGTTCCTCCAGAAGATGCTGCGAGCAGCCAGGGAAAGCCAAATGATTAATGAGACTGAAAGGCAGGGTGGACCTGCCCACCTCAACCCAGACCTCAGTGCCAAGAACTGAATATGAAATTAGTCTAAAGCTTTCTGTGGCTTGTCAGGAAGATTCTTCTACCCTCACATGGGATCTCATTTTGGACCTCTGGAAACAAAAGGAATAGATAGATACCTTATCCAATAAGGCAAAAATAGAGAAGCTGGGAGAGAGCTTCCTTTTACAATCAGAACATTTCACAGTCAAACATGTTTTGTTTTTAACAGCTCTACCAGAGGCATGTTAGGAGTTGCCAGTCCCTTTTAGGAACCAGAAAGCTACGACTTACTGTCTTGTTCCTATTTTGGCAGCTGGTTACTACACTATAGGGTCCCTGATGTTTGTTGTTCTCTGCTTGGTGGCTTTGAACTGTAGACTTTGTGGTTAACAGTCTGATGTTTATCCTGCAGGGCCACACCAGGGCTCACATGGTTCTTATATCAAGATAGTTTGACTTTGCTTCTCATGTGTCACAGGTTATTCTGTTCAATCATTCACTTTTTAAATGTTCTATGAAACAGAATGTCTCCAAAAACAAGTACAATACTAGTTTCAGAATTCACCCATGCTTATAGAATTCAGAAGTTTAGCCCCCCCCCCCAAAAAAAAAGATATCTCACCTTTATTGGAGTCGTTGTTTTCAAATTAAAATAACTACAACTGACAATGTAGAGTTAGTATCTCAATTTGGAAATCTTTTATCAAAGAGCTACAGGTTCATATCTGCTTTTCGGATATTCTGTTCCTTTTGGGGGGGTAGAGTTTTACTAGGGATTGTTGATTTGGATTGAAATTGGTGATTTATGTTTAATAAGAATGTTAGACATGATTTCCTCACCACTCTTACTTTTAATTAACTTTTAATAGAGATATGAATGAATTCTAATGAACACAATTGGCAGGCTAATTGATTTGTTTCAGAGCATAGTGAATGATCAGTATGCTGGCAGCATTGTGATACACTATTCAAGGATGTCAAACAGTTTTGGGGTTAATTTTTTGGTAGAGGTTAGTTAAGGGAGGTGCTTAAAATATGTACTGATTCTGATTTTCAAATAAGTCTCTGCTTTTTAAAAATTCAGTGAAATAAAAGATATGTATTGCTTTGGATTTATAGTCTTTAAATTATCACACTGCCACGAGGGAGTTGTTTTGTGTATCCTGTGCATATTAACAGAATACTTTTACATGTGCTATGCACATGATAATACTAAAGACAATTTTAAGAAAATAAAGCATTCATATTGCTAGAAAAATGCCAAGAATATGCTCTTCTGTTAAAAAATTTATCTTTTAAAGTTGCCACAAAATCAAGAATGGTCAAAACAAATCCTAAAAGCACCCATCTAAAGGAAAATAAAGCACAACTCTAAGAGGTTACTGTTTTGCCAGGGATCTCACTTTAAATGTTTTGCTTAAATAAATCCCAGAAAAATGACATTCTTTTATAGTATTAAGAACAATGAGCGGGTGAGAAAATATATTATGACATAGTTAAACACAGGGCTGTAATTTCTAAACTGCATAAATTACATGTTTTCCCCTATTATGATACAGACAGCCAAACTGAACATTTTTGAAAGAAAATGACAAACGTATGATTAATTGCAAGCTCACAGATTTTGCAGCTTCAAGAGTAAATCAACTACTAAGAAGTGCTAACTTGCTAAAATATAAACTAATTTTAGTCTCTAGATATTAAAATATAATCCATCTTCTTTCCCCATTGGGAAAGCTAATTAGAAATTGTGACTGGCAGAACGAGAACCTAGAGAAGACCAGTATTAAGTTCATGCACCTAAAACCGAAGTCCAGAAAAAGTGGCCAGATATTTTTTTCTTTTTTACATTTTACATATTTGAGTTTCCAGAAATCAGTTTAAGGTAATGGTGGTTGCCCCAAAAATGTACAAGTGACAGAAGAGTGAGCTTGGAAAACTGATACATATAGTTAATGTCAACTGATAATAAAAATAATGTTTTATTATTATCCAGAGATTTATAGAAATGGTTCATGGATTTCTTTTTCTCTTTTCTGTAGAAGAGCAATTTATTCCATTATAAGCTCTTACACAGTTAGTCATGGAGAGTAATAGGCTGGCTGGTAAACAGGTCACCCAAAAGGGAGATGATACCAACTAGTGGTCAAGGACTAACTTCTAAAAGAAGCAACTCTTATCCAGGATTAATTTAATTTTAAAAACAAGTTTATCAACAACTGTCAATTCACTTTTCAACTTACTGGACAGTCTACCTATCGTATAACTGTCAGGTAAAAGCATATAGCTTTACAACTTGGTGGTCCCAAGTTAAAAAACAAAACCAAAACCAACCATTTCACAAAAAGGAAAGAAATAATATGAAATCAGTATAAGAAATACACTAACAAGCAAAAATATGTGGGAAAAGAGGAACATGCAAAATAAAGTTTTGACTTAACTGAAGGAATGGAGAGACTGGTATACACAGGAAAATATGCATCACGGCAAGTCAAGTGTGAGAATTTTAGAGTAGCAATCTATATGACTTGAATATCCCTTTTTTCCTGAATAAAAATGACATCTTGCAGTATTATACTTCATGGCTCAGACACCTACCTCCCTTGGCTATATTCCTTACCCACTCTAGCCTTTACTTAAAATGCATCTGAAAAACTGGGGATTATAACTTAAGAAGAAAAATAACCACACACAAGTATTCCCCTTTCTGTGGCTACTTCAGACCTGGGTTTGTTTCTAGAAAATTCCTGAAGAAAATTTAAATCTAAGTTTGTGGCTTTGCTAAATCAAGTCTCCCAGTTAACATTTAGAAAACACCGCTGTTTAGGCTAATAGCCCTGTTGATGGTACCTATAGACGGATAGCCAAATATAGTCTTGTCTCAAAATCAGTGTTAAAATCGATCTCTTGGTTGAGGAAAAAAAAGGGAGTCTAAAATCACAAGTACAGACATATCTAGGACCCTTGTCCTTCTGGATCCACACTCCCTTCAGGGTCTTCATCATTATAAATGTTCTCTGCCATCTGCCACACTTGCATGATATTATCTTCTGATACAGAAAAATCACTCAATGTTCATTGGGATTCCAGGAGAAATCAGATATCTTGGCAGTGTGACCACCATGAATAAACAATAATTCTGGTGGCCCATCTTCTGGGGATTGTTCTTCTCCAATTTTACTTAAATCCCAGACATTCAGCCTACGATCAGTACCAATGGAAGCCAAAATGGTTTCATTGTGAGGTGACCAGTGAACCTGGAATACTTCATCCTTAAGTGATTCAAAGGAATGCAACTTAAGTTTCAGATTTCTTAGATCCCACAAAGCAACAGTCTTGTCAGCTGATCCTGTGGCAAGAATGAATTCACTATAAGGATTGAAAGAAAGGCAGTTCACTTTAGCAGTATGGGCATCAATTGAGTGGCTTGGTTTGGAAGTATTATTTCAAAGAGTATCCCAAATCATAAATTTCTGATCATCAGCAACTGACCCAAACAGAGGTTCATGGAGCAGATGCCAAGAAACATCTTCAACTACTGCTGTGTGTCCAGTAAAGATGATCTTTGCATCCACCACTTTTCCTTCCTTTGGAACAGGACTGATGTCCCATAGGCAGATGGTAAGGTCATCTGAAGCACTAAGCAAGTGGCCACTGAGATTTGGATTCCAAGAAAGCCCACAGCCTTCCTTTTGATGTCCACGGAGGTGCGGATATGGGTTGCACTCTCCAGAAGGGTCTGGTTTAGAAGGGTGTTTCATGTAGTCAAAAACAAGAACATCATTGGATGGAGTCTTCATTGCAATAATGCAAGGGTTCTGGGGCATATAATGGGTCTGTTTACTTCTCCTTCATGGATGATCTTGATTTATATTTCAATCTTTCCACTAACTGAGCCAAAACCTCTGAATTCTCCTTTCTCACTGTCATAGCTCACTATCATCATCATTAGGGAGCTGCACCCTGGCTGTCACAAGGTGGTTTTTTTCATCTGAAGTGTGTGTTCCCAGAACAAGTCGATGAATGCTGCAGTCTTTCCCTTCTCGTCTGGTTACATCTGGAAGCCACTGTGTAGTTAGGCTGGGCCACTGGAGGGCAGGGGTCATCACCAAATCATAAAGAAAAGGGGTGTTCTTTTTCCATATTTTGTACTCCTCATTAATCATCCGTTCTTCCACGGCATCATCAAAGTCTGCTTCATCGGCCATGGCGGGCAGGCAGGCAGGAGAGCCGGGAGGGAGCCCAGAGTTGAACGTTGCAGGAGGCCTCATGGATTTCTTTTATGCTCCTCTTATCAAAAGATCTAATTGTTCATACACAGCACATGTAATGTTATTGTGTTGTTAAGTGTCATGGAGTCAGTTCCAACTGATAGTGACCTTATGTAGGGTTTCCAAGGAGTAGCTGGTAGATTTGAACTGCTGAATTTGTGGTAATCCTACAGCTCCACACAGGGATTGCAGCACATGTAATAGAAAGTTTGTAAGATCAGTGGCACTTGGTTTATCTTAGCTTCACAAAAAGTGAGCTGAATTGTTTTTAATTATGATGAAAAAAATATATAAGAAGACATATACCATCTCAACAATTTCTACATGTACAGTTCAATGACAGTGTATTCTTTAGGTTGTATAAACATTCTCTCTGCCCTTTTCTAAATCTTCATACCACTTTTTAACATAAACTCAATGCCCTCTAAGCAAAAACTCTCCCCTTTTCTCTTCCTCCAGCCTCTGGTAGCCAATAATAATTTACATTTTTACATATTTGCTTAAGAAGCTCTGGTAGTGTAGTGGATTGCAAGCTGAACTGCTAACAACAAAGTCATCAGTTTAAATCTACCCGCTGCTAATAGGAGAAAGATGAGGCATTTTGCTCCCATAAGATTTACAATCTCGGAAACCCTTTACAGGGTTGCTGTGAGTTGGAATTGACTTCATGGCACATAACCATCACCACCACGACATATTTGCTTATTTCATATAATGTTTTTGTTGTTAAGCATTGTCAAGTTTGTCCTGACTCATAACAATCCTATGTAGTGCTTCCAAGGAGTGATTGTTGGGTTTGAACTACCAACCTTGCTGTTAGTACTCCAGTGCTTATCCTGTAGTGCCACACCAAGATACTTATGTTTCATATGAATGAAATAATGTGCTATTTATCCTTTTGTGATGAACTTATTTGTTTATAATGTTTTCAAAGTTCATCCATGTAGTGAAATTCACCAGAATTTGATTTCTCCTATGTATGCACCACATTTTGTTTATCTATGTTTCTGTTGATGGACATTTAGGTTGTTTCTACCTTTGACTATTGTGAAAAACCCTACAATGAACATTGGTATACAGGTTTCTGTTGCTTCCCTGCCTTCATGTCTTCTGTGAATATACACAGAACTGAAATTATTGGGTCTTATGGTAGGACACTGTAGTGTAAGCATGGGACTACTAACTAAAAGGCTGCTTTTCAAACCCATCAGTTGCTATTCAAAGACCTGATATAGGGTTGCTACAAGTAAGAATGATATTTAACAACAACTACAGCAACAATGAGAAGTATGAGTATTCCAGAACACTTAATTGTACTTCTGAGAAATCTGTACACAGACCAAGAAGCAGTTGTTCGAACAGAACATGGGAACACTGAATGTTTTAAAATTGGGAAAGGTGTGAGACAAGGTTGTATTCTTTCACCATACTTATTCAACCTG
>NW_006408530.1:12498-14242 GCF_000296735.1 Chrysochloris asiatica | reverse complement strand
ATCATTGATGGACTCGGGGGTGGCAGCGGTGGTGAGGTTGGCCCAGGATCGAGCATTGTTTCGTTCTGCTGTGCATGGGGGCGCTATGAGTCGGTTCCGACTCGATGGCACCTGACAACAACAACAATCTAGACAAGATGAAAACTATTCAGTGGGCACTCTATTTTCCCCTTCACACTCTTAAAGTAAACTCCCTCTTGAAATCTTGTAAGCCAGTCACTTTGTGCCTTTATCTCCCCCTCATTTTAGGTAGATAATGTCTAAGTTGCCCGTCTCTGTCTACCCTTTATACAGAGGGAATAGCATTGATACTTGATGTGAAGACTCCTTCCCTCTCTGTTGGTATTTTGAGCTACTACTTCCATGAGTATAAGTCAAGTTCATTAAATCGTCGCAATTTGTCCTCATTTCCTTTATTAAAATTTGTTTTTATTTTTAATCTTTCTCAAGTCAAATTCTGATTATCAAGTCATCGAGGCTAGGTCAAATGGGTACTATCTGCAAGTTTGTGTTTTCTTGTTCATCTCCCCTTACTTCATATCAGCTGGATGCTTCATTCTCAGTTCTAGCCCTCTGTGGCTCTGTCCTTGTCCATGGGCTCAGGTGTCCCCAGGTCTCACCACACTTTGGATCAATCAGCCCTTCCTCTTCTCTCTCTCATCTTCAGGTCAACGGGAGTCTATGGAACTTGGTTGAACTCAGTCCATTTCTTCATTGCTACCTTTCCCCCTCTTCAACTCACCTGTAGACCAATGTGGTTGCCAGCAAGCTTACATGCCTGCTCATGTGTTCACTTTGAGCTTCAACTTTAGAGGGAGGTTTGTCCTGAAGGAACTTGATGGTTTGCCTTGATGGCTTCCCGGTGAACAACTTGCTTATTTTGTGGTATCCAGTCATGCTGACATTTTTGTTTTGGGTTTTTCCTAATGATCTTTCTTTGAAGATGCATCTTCTATCACTCTAGCTGTTCCAGGCTGGTCTGCTTGTCCTTTCTAATAATAATGTCTTATCTCAGAAGGTTCTGGATAGGGCTCAGGATTCCACCTAAGGTCCTATACACTGCAAAGGTTCTGCAAGAGGCCTGTTTCACTGGGCAAATTATAGAACTATTTTTAGGTATTCCAATCAGTTATAGGCTGAATACGGGCTTACACATTTTCTGTAGTCATGTTTCCCTATATTCCTTTCTATCCCACACAAGTGTCGATTATACAATAGTAGGCATGGGAAGCCAATATTCATAAGACAGTCAAGAATCTTAGTATTATTTCCCCTCTTCAGACTATGCCTTGATCCCTGTACTACAGAGTCCTATTGTTCCAAGCTTGAGCATGCATCACTGTTTACCTCTGTCCCATTTAATCCATGCAAACTTGTCTCAGTGTTCCCCTATCTCCCTTGTTCTTCCACTCCTTCCCCCTTCTTGTGCAATGCCCTCCCCAGCACCTGAACTATGATGTGCCTGCCCCCTACTCTGTGCTCTACCGTCGCCTCCCTCCACTTCCCCAAAACCCTCACCACTACTCCCACCAGTAACCAACAAAAAATTCATTTTTCCCTTTTAGTATGGTTATCTTTTCATAAGCTTTTACAATAATGGTGTTATGCAATATTTGTCCTTTAGTGACTTACTAATTTCACTCAGCATAATGTCCTCAAGGTTCATCCATGTTATGTGGTGCCTTAAAGAATCTTTGTTATTCTTCAAGATAGCATAATATTCCATTGTGTGGATGTACCAAAG
>NW_006408530.1:9890-11753 GCF_000296735.1 Chrysochloris asiatica | reverse complement strand
GCACTTAACCACAACAACAACAACAACAATGTCTGATGATCGTGAACATTTATTCATATGTTTGTTGCCTGCCCAAATGTCTTCCTTGGTGAAGTGTATGTTTATGTCCTGTGCCCATTTTTTAATTAGGTTACTTGTCTTTTTCTTGTAGAGGTGTTGTAGTTTCCTACAGATTTTAGAAATTAGCCCCTTCCCTAATATGTCATTGCAAAAAAATTTTTCCCATTCTGTGAGCTTCTTCTTCACTCTTTTGGTGAAATCCTTTGATGCACTTAAGTTTCTAATTTTCAAAATGTCACAATCATCTATTTTTTCTTCTTTTATTTGTATAATGTTTGATAGTCTGTGTGTGCCCTGGATTAGAGCTCTTAAATTTGTGCCTGGTATTTCACTGATGACCTTTATAATTTGAGAATTCACATTTAGGTCTTTAATGCATGTATATGGCATGAGGAAAAGGTCTAATTTCAATCTTTTGCATATCGCATGCCAGTTCTGCTAGCACCATCTGTTGAAGAAACTATGTCTTTCCCACTCAATATACTTTGGCCCTTTGTCAAAGATCAGTTGGCTGTATGCAGATGGGTTAATTTCTGGATTCTCAGTTCTTTTCCATTGATCTTTTCCATTGATCTATGTATCTTTCATTGTACCAGTACCAGGCTGTTTTGAACACTGTAGCCATGTAGTAAATTTTGAAATCAGGGAGTGAGAGGCCTCCAACTTTGCTCTTCTTAAGCAGTGCTTTGCTTATCTTGGATCTCTTTCCTTTCTATATAAAGTTTGTAATTGTTTTTTCCATCTCTCTAAAGAATGTCATTGGAATCTGGATTGGATTGCATTATATGTGTAGATTGCTTTGGGCAGTATTGGCATTTCCACAATGTTAAGACTTCCTATCCAGGAGCATGGTATATTCTTCCACTTTTTAAAATCTTTTTTGGTTTCTTGTAGTAGTGTTTTGTAGTTTTCTTTGTGTAGATCCTTTGTTTCTCTGGTTACATTTATTCCTAAATATTTCATCGGTGGATATTGTAAATGGTATTGCTTTCCTAATTTCCTTTTCAGTGTTATCATTAGTATAGAGGAATCCAATTGATTTTTGTATGTTGATCTTGTATACTGCCACTTTGCTGAATTTTCTAATGAGTTCCAGTAGTTTTTTTGCTAAGTCTTTGTAGTTCTATGCATAGGATAATATCATCTGCAAATATAGAGGGTTTTACTTCCTCTTTGCCAATTTGGATGCTTTTAATTTCCCTATCTGGCCTTGTAGCTCTGCTAAGACTTTCAACACAATATGAATAAGAATGGTGACAAAGAGCATCCTTGTCTGATTCCTGTTTGCAAAGGGAAGGCTTTCAGTTTGTCTCCATTGAGAGTGATGTTGGCTGTTGGTTATGTATATGCTCTTAATTATGTTGAGGGATTTCTCTTCAATTCCTACTTTGTTGAGTATTTTTATCAGGAATGGATGTTAGATTTTGTCAAATGCCTTTTCTGCAACAATCAATATGATCATGTAGTTCTTTTCCTTTTTCTTATTTATATGGTGGATTACATTGGTTGTTTTTCTAATGTTGAACCATTCTTGCATCCCTGACATGAATCCCACTTGGTCATGATGTATTATTTTTTTGATGTGTTGTTGAATTCTGTTGGCTAGGATTTTGTTGAGAATTTTTGAATGTATGTTCATGAGGTATATTAGTCTATAATTTTCTTTCTTAGTGATGTCCTTCCCTGGTTTTGGTATGATGGTTATGCTTGCTTCATAGACTATATTAGGAAGTTTTCCATCCTCTTCTATATCCTGGAATAATTTGAGTAGAATTGGTGACAGCTCTTCCCTGATATTTGGTA
>NW_006408530.1:0-9522 GCF_000296735.1 Chrysochloris asiatica | reverse complement strand
CCCTCTGTTGCTCTGTTTCTAATTGTTGGAGATGCTGTGTTAATGTGTTAATTTTGGTACTTTCTTCTTTTTGGATACGTGCATTTATTGCAATAAACTGTCCTCTCCACATCCTCACAAGCATTTGTTTTGGGAGTTCTCATTCATTGCTGGTGAGGCTGTACAAAGGTCTCACTCTGGAAGACAATATGGTTCTTCCCTAAAAAATTAAAAATAATAAAACCATATGGTCTAATATCCTACCACTTGGTATATTCCCTAGAAAATAAAAGCCATGACATGAACAAATGTGTTCCTAGTAGCATTATTTACAATAGCAAAATGATGGAAGCAAACTAAATTTCCATCAACAAACTAAAGAATTAACAAACATACTATACAACATTAAAGAATAAAGAAGAATCTGTGAAATCTTTCATAACTGGAAGAACCTATAGGACATCATGCTGAGTGATATTTTGTTATTATTGCTAAGTGCCGTCCAGTCATTTCCAACTCATAGCAACCCTGTACAGAGTTTCTGAAGCTGCATATCTTTGAGGAGAAGTTGGTGGACTTGAACTTCTGACCTTGTTGTTGCTTGCAATCCTCTGCTTATTGTACAAAGCAACAGAATTGTTGTCCCAATTATATTAGTTAATCACTAAAGGAAAAATACTGCATGAGTCCACTACTGTAAAAACTCAAGAAAATGTTTACACACAGAAAGAAACATTCTTTTAAGGTAACCAGCGTTGGGAGGGGAAGAGAGGGTAAATCACTAATTAGAAG
Organism: Chrysochloris asiatica; assembly: GCF_000296735.1. Classification (NCBI taxonomy): domain Eukaryota; kingdom Metazoa; phylum Chordata; class Mammalia; order Afrosoricida; family Chrysochloridae; genus Chrysochloris; species Chrysochloris asiatica. The sequence continues at coordinate 8,751 of NW_006408530.1, read as the reverse complement.
GCAGATACATATTAGCTTGCATGAAGGGAAGCCTAGTATATAATAAGGGAAATGTCAATACAAAATGATCAAGGCAAAGGGAAATAGTGGAAGAAGCACATGAGTAAAAGGCAATAAAGGTAAATACCATCGTATATATAATACTGCAATACTGTTAGTAATAATCTATCAGTATACACAGAAATACACACTCAAGTTTTGGGAATGTGAATGGCATCATACCCACAAATATAAGTAGGTTTGACAGAGGATATCACTGCATGTGAATTTATATGTAATGCAAACATATCTATGAATATAGTAGAGCGTGGTGGTGGTGGTGGTTGTCATGAAGTCAATTCTGACTTATAGCAACGCTGTTTCCTCAGAAACCCTATACAGGATCACTATGAGTTGGTACCAATCTGAAGGCACTTAAAAAAGCAACATAGATTTTCTCAGGCTATAAATCGTTACAGAAGCAGAAAGCCTCATCTTTTTCCCAAGGAATGGCTGGTAGATTTGAACTGCTGACCTTGTGGTTAGCAGCTCAACTCATAATCCACTATCCTACCAGGGCAGGAGCCTTATTGTAGAGTACAGCGGGGACAAAGTTGTGATAACTTCTTAAAATATCTTTAAAGAAAGAGTAGTCACTGGGCATGAGTGCTTAGGACTGTAGTCTTGGGACACATCACTGTTAATTAGCATGACAGCCCATGTAGGTAATGTTCTGTATCCTACTTTGGTTAGTAGTGACTGGGGTCCTAAAGGCTTATGAATGCCTTTCTAAGGTGTTATTAGTATCTTCCTGTCTGGAGCAAAGAAGACTGAAGAATATCAAAATTGCAAGGAAACAATTAGTTCAAAGACTATAATAGACCACACAAACCCAAATCTCCATGACTCTGAGTTCAAAAGAACTAAAAGGTGCCCGGATACCACTGCTGACTACAAGAGAGGGATTATAATAGGTTTTGGATAGTGAGAGAAAAAGGTGAAACAAAACTCAAAATAATGATTAAAAAAAAGATCAGTCTTACTTGTCTGATGGAAACTAGTAGAACTCCTGAAACTATGGCCCTTTGTCACCCTTCCAAGTCCGGACTGAACTCAGCCCCACGGGTCTACTTTCAGTCTGGCAATAGGCCTATAGGTTGAACAATAACACCAGGGAGGTATACACTCTTTAGAACACTCAAACATTAAGCCAAAGGGGTAGTATTTGCTTAAGGATAAAACTCAGAAGGCAAGAAGTGATGGGAAAAGACAGGGAGGAAGTGCGAAGGGTGCTGCTACATTGTGGGAATTGCAATCAACTTTACACACACAAAAAGATGTGTGCATTGTTGAAGGAAAAACCAGTTTGCTCTGTAAACTTTTGCCCTAATCACAATAACAAGTTTTGTTTTTTTAAGTGGACATGCATTTTGAACTTGATCTCCTGGAAATTATAAGCCAGTAAGACATGTAAGCAAGGACTTGACATGATCTGATTTGATCACTATTCAGTGACTGCATCCTGGAGGGTATTTGAGAAGGATCCAGTCGGTAGGAATTGGTAATTCAGGAGAAAGTGATCTCAGTGGACATACAGAGTTGAGAGTGAATGAAGATTCACTGAAAGGATTTAATGGTTGATAGGAGGAAAAAGAAGGAGACAGAGAAATGAGACTAGTTTTGATATGAGCAGTAAAACATAGAGGGCAGCATCCTGGGTGAGATGGGGTGGTGACTGACAAGCCTCACACGGTACACCAGGAGCAGATAAATTTAGCTTTAGGCTGTTTGAGCACATGAATGCTAGATTAAATGTCAGATATTATACTAATAACTATCTGAGATTTTTAGCATATATTATATGTACCAGGCACTGTTATAAGTGCTTTACATGTTATGATATGGGTAGAATTATCATAAAAAGGAAGAAGAAAATTGATTGAGAAAAAGAAAGAAACTGTGGTGGTGGGTGAACACACACGTACATTAAAAAAGGAAAGCAATTCAGTTATGTTTATGTATGCTGGAAAATCTCAGGTTTTGAAATACCCCAGCCTAATCTGGAAATTTCTTTAGCCCTTCAGGTTGCCCTTCATATAAAAATCAAAGCAAACTAACAAGCAAATCTATAGGGTCAGTGATACCTAAATCTACCAGCTGTATTGCTTAAGTATGTGTTCTCCAGTTGCCTCACCAGACATTGATGTAGAGATCAACACTGATTTCCCCTCACCAGCCAGATGTGTTTTTGAATGAAATTTTAGGCTCTTATTTATGAAATACTAGGGGCAGCCAATTCATTGCTAGTAAATGTAAATGAACATGTTTGATTTTTTTTTTTAAATCAAACTTGTCAGCTTAATCACAACTGAGTTTCCTTCAAGTCTGCATAGGATAGGACAGTTCCTTTTTCCTGTTCCTCTTCCTAGTGTTACCCAGAGTAAACTGGACACTTCTGATAGTTCCCCACTCCCTGGAGCAGCCACCATAGGACTTGATTTTCTAACAAGGTCCATAAATCAAACACACTAGCTGCTCCAGAGGAGAAAGATGAGTCTTCCTATTATCATAACAATTTGCAGTTGTTAAGTGTCGTTGAGTCAGTTCTGACACATAGGACTCATAGATACCTTATGTAGGGTTTCCATAGAGTGGCTGGTGAGTTCGAAAACTAATCTTGTGGTTCAAACCGACTTTAGGGTCCAGTGCATCATCCCACTACTATGTTTATAGTATAGAAACTATAGGGAGTCCTGCTGTGGGGCTGCAGGTTAATTTGTTGGACTGCAAGTTGGTTTGAATAGCAAGGTGGTTTGAACAGCAAGGTCAGCAGTTCAAGTTCACCAGCCGTTCTTCAGAAACCGTATACAGAGTCGCTATGAGTTGGAATCAACTCCATGACACTTAACAACTTATAAGCTCGCCATATGCTTCTCCCCATGTACACATCTACTGCTTGGCTGAAAATTGAACCATGAGGGTAAGTTCCTTTCCAGACCTAAAGGGTGACTGAGAGCCATAGTCTCAGTTCCGCCAGTCTCTTTCTGACTAATCTGTCCATTTTTGTTTTTAAATTATTTTAAATTTTGTTTCACATTTCCTCCCAAACTATCCAGAACCTTCTAATGTGATCCCTTTCAGAGCAACTAGTACTACTTTTTATCAGACACTGTCACTTGAAGACACCTGAAAAAACACAATGAAGAATATAATAAACGTCCAAAATAAACACACGTACTGTATAAAAAATGCACATATTGGCTTATAATCCAAGAGTCACCTAAAATACAGCAAGTCAGCAGCAGAATAAGGTTAGGAATAATAACGCTGACTCTCAGTTGAAAATTTCCATGTCAAGGTATGGATAACGTTGGAAGTACAAGTATTCCGGAACACTTAATTGTGCTCATGAGGAATCTGTACCTAGACCAAGAAACAGTTGTTCGAACAGAACATGGGCACACTGAATGTTTTAAAATTAAAAAAGGTGTGCGACAAGGTTGTATTCTTTCATCATATTTATTCACTCTGTAATGCTGAGCAAATCATCCGAGAAGCTGGGTTCTATGAAGAAAAATGTGGCATCAGGATTGGAGGAAGATTTATTAACAACCTGAGATATGCAGATGATACAACCTTGCTTGCTGAAAGTGAAGAGGACTTAAAACATTTACTGATGAAGATCAGAGAGCACAGCCTTCGGTATGGATTGCATCTAATGTAAAGAAAACAAAAATCCTCTCCACTGGCCCAATAAACAGCATTCTTATCAACGAAGAAAAGATTGAAGTTGTCAAGGACTTCATTCTTCTTGGATCAACTATCAACACTCACAGAAGCAGCAGTCAAGAAATCAAAGGATGTATTGCATTAGGCAAATCTGCCACACAAGACCTTTTTAAAGTGTTGAAGAGCAAAGATGTCAGCTTGAGGACTAAGGTGCGCCTGACCCAAGCCATGGTATTTTCAATAACCTCATATGCATGTGTAATCTGGACAATGAATAAGGAAGACCATAGAAGAATCGGTGCGTTTGAGTTATGGTGTTGAAAAAGAATATTGAAAGTTCCATGGGCTGCCCAAACAACAAATAGATCTGTTTTGGAAGAAGTTCAGCCAGAGTGCTCCTTGGAGGCCAAGATGGCCAAACTTTGTCTCTCATACTTCGGACATATTGTCAGTAGTGAATATTCACTGGAGAAGGATATCATGTTTGGTAAGATGAGGGTCAGAGAAAAAGAGGAAGACTCCTAACGAGATGGATTGGCCAAGTGGCAGCATTGATGGACTCAAGTATGGCAGCAGTAGTGAGGTTGACCCAGGATTGGGTAGGGTTTCGTTCTGCTGTGCATAAGGTTGCTATGAGTCGGTACCAACTCGATGGCATCTAACAAGAACAACAACTTAAAATTTTGAAATATTGTAACACTATTGAAATAATGTCTTAAATAAAGAATTCAGGACTCAATTTTCAGTTTTAAAACTTCTTCATTTGAACTAAAAGTTGAGTAAGGAAATGACCACACCAACTAATAGACATAGCAAATGAGAACTATGCTGCTATTCTCATTAACATTTATTGTAGTTGCTGTTAAGTACCATGAGTGAGTTCCAACTCAGCAACCCTGTATAGGATTTCCTAGGAGTGGCTAGTGGATTTGAACCATCAACCTTGTGTTAACAGGACAGTGCTTATCCTACATTACCACACCTGGATTACTCATTTGTTGTTGTTGTTGTTAGGTACCATTGAGTTGGTACTGACTCAAAGCTTATTCACAACATAGTTAACAATAAATGCAATCATAAAGTTACATGATTTGAGTTATAATATTTACCTTATGCAATTCCATAATATCCAATATCAGTGCATTCATATTTGGGGGAAACATGTTTATGTGTAATTCTGATTTTCAGCAATAATTTTTAACTTCAAAATATCCAGATATTTTCTTGGATATGTGTTCAGAATCTTGAAATGTGAATTTTTAGGTGGCCATGAGCATGGATTTTATCTCTCATACTTCAGACCTACTATGAGGAGGGACCAGTTCCATGAGAAGGATATCTTCCTTGGTAAAGTGGAGGGTCAGTGACAAACAGGAAAACATCTAAGGAGATCTATTGACACAGTGGCAGCAGCAAGCTCAAGTGTAACTATATTTGTGAGAATGGTGCAGGACCGGACAATGCCTTGTTCACTTATGCGTCAGAACCAACTCAACAGTATGCAACAACAGCAGTGAACATGGAAATAATACAACACTTGGAGTCAATGCCAGAAGACAGTATCTTTATGAAAATGCATTATCAATCCATACTGCTAACGTATTATTATTGTTTAAGATGCAAATGTCTTGGTCAGAAGGCATTTCAGATAACATTCATAGCATTGTCTGGAGCAGCAAATAGCAGGAGTACTGATTTATAACTAGTCAATAGATTTATTGTTATTTATTATTATTTTTTAATGGATAGCCTACAAAGATATACTCTGTTGAAAGTCATTGCACTGTCTTCATAAACTAGTATATAAAGTTCCAGCATTTAAAATCAGTATGAGCACTTCTACATTTATAGCATTAAAGATTTAAGAATTAAGACAATAAAACAACAATAAATAACAAAAACAAATAAAGGGCTGATGTCAGGGGTAGGAGTAGAAAAACTACTGGTTTAATGAGCATAATGTTAGGTTGTTACTTTAATATATTTTGAAGAAGTGTTAAGGAATATTTAAGCAAATCCGACCAAAAAACAGAACAATAACAAAAAACACCTCTTTGGTTTCTGAAAACAATGATTTCTACGGTATATTTCTTGAAACATTCTGTATTACATTTGCCACTGAGGAAGAAGTAAATTACATGCATGCCCTTAAAATAGCTTCCACCATTTGTCTCTCAGTTTGTCTTACTGTGGTGGTTTGTATATTGCTGTGATGCTGGGAGCTTTGCAGCAAGTATTATAAATACCAACAGTGTAACCCCTGGTGGACAGGTTTCAGCTGAGTTTACAGACTTACGCAGACTAAGAAGGAGAGGGTGACTACTTCTGAATGTTTAGTCACTGAAAACCTTATGAATGGCAGTGTAACACAGTCAGACAACACCAGAATATTGAACATAGACACATTATGAATAGCACCAGAACATTGTCGGGGTATCGTGCAGGACGATGAGTCCCTCAAGTTAGAAGGCACTCAAATACGGTTGGGAAAAGCTGCATCCTCAAAGTAGAATTGACTGTGGTGATGTGAATGGACTAAGACTTTCAGGACTTCCGTGTTGATGGGGCACAACTCAAAATGAAGAGAAAAAGGTGTAAACATATGTTAGTAATTGAAACATGGTGTACAAGGAAACTGGAAATTGTCAAAAATGAAATGGAATGCATAAAGATTAATATCCTAGGCATTAGTGAGCCGAAATGGACTGGTATTGGTCATTTTGAATCTGACTATCATATGATTTACTATGCCAGGAATGACAAAGTGAAGAGGAATGGTTTGCATTCATCATCAAAATGAACATTTCAAGATCTATATTGAAATAGAATACTGTCTGTTATAGGATAATATTCATATGCCTACAATGAAGACTACTTAGTACAACTATTATTCAAATGTATGCACCAACCACTAAAGACAGTGAAGATAAAATTGAAGAATTCTATCAACTTCTTCAGTCTGAAACTAATCAAGTATACAATCAGCATGCATTAATAATATCTGGTTATTGGAATGCAAAGGTTGGAAGCAATGAGGAAATATCAGTCATTGGAAAATATGACCTCAGTGATAGAAATGATGTTGAAGATCCATGATAGAATTTTGCAAGACCAATGACTTCTTCATTGCATGTACCTCATTTAAACAATGTATACACATGGAACTCACCTTATGGAATACACAGATATCAAAATGACTACATCTGTGAGAAGAGACTGTGGAAAAACTTCATATCAGCCAAAACAAGGCCAGAGCAGACTGTGGAAAGACCATTAATTGATTCTGTGCAAGTTCAGGCTAAAGATGAAGAAAATGAAAACAAGTCCATAAAAACCAAGATATGACCTTCAACATATCCAACCTAAATTTAGAGATCATCTCAAGAACAGATTTGAGGCATTTGACACTAAGGACTGAATACTAAAGAGTTATGAGATGACATCAAGAACATCATACAAGAAGAAAGCAAAAAAGTCATTAAAAGACAAGACACAAGGACAAGACCAAAATGGATGTCAGAAGACACACTGAAACTTGCTATACTAAAGCAAATGAAGGAAATGAGAAAGGAAAAGAGCTGAACAGAAAATTTCCAAGGGAAACTTGAGAAGTATTATAAGGAAATATGCAAAGACTTGGAGTTAGAAAACCAAAAGGGAAGAAAATGCCCAGCATTTCTCAAGCTGGAATAACTGAAAAAAAATTTTTTTTTTAGACCTTGACTTTCAATATTGAAGGATTTTATGGGCAAAAAGCATCAAAAATGGAAGGAATACACAGTCACTATATAAATAAGAAACTGAAAGAAGTCCAAAGTACTGTAAGTCATTGATAAAGAAGAGTAAGACTCCAGGAATAGATGGAATACAAATTGAAATCTTTCAATAAAGTGATGCAGCACTGGAGGCACTCACTCATTTATGCCAAGAAATTTGGTAGACTGCTTGCTACCTGGTCAGCTGATTGGAAGAGATCCATATTTGTAACCATTCCAAGGAGAGATGACCCAACAGAATGTGGAAATCATCAGACTATATATTACAAACAAGTAAAAGTTTGCTAAAGATAATATAAAATGGCTGCAACAGTACATCCACAAGGTACTGCACAGGTTCAAGCCAGATTCAGACAAGGATGTGGAGTGAAGGATGTTATTGCTGATGTCAGATGCATCTTGCCTGAAAGCAGAGAATACCAGAAAGATGTTTACCTGCACTTTATTGATGATGCAAAGACTTTCTACCATGTGGATCCTGACACTGTGATGATTGAGTATTCTGGAACACTTAATTGTGCTCATAAGGAAGCTGTACATAGACCAAGAGGCAATAATTTGAACAGAACAAGATTACACTGAATGATTTTAAATCAGGAAAGTTGTAAATCAGGGTTGTATTGTTTCACCATGTTTATTCAATCTGTATGCTGAGTAAAGAATCCGGGAAACTGGATTACAAAACGAAGAATAAGACATTAGAATTTGCTATCTTTGAGGGACTCAAATGGTATTCCTTTTTAATGTTTTATTGTGAATTATATGATAGTTTACATGAAAGAACCTCAGTTCCATATTCATTCCATCGTGTATCATTACATTGCCATGGTTCCAATCCCCTCCATGCATCGTCTTCCGACCAAAGGGCATATCCTCGAAGCCCGTGCTCTACACTTCCCCCTCTCCCCTCAGTCTTCGGCCCACAGTTCCTCTCCCTCTCTGGATCCAGAGTCCCCAGCCGCTTCATCCCTCCATGTCATCATCTCTGTCTCCATCTCAGGCATCCCTGGTTCTCTAGGTGGGGTCCCGTTCTCAGCTCTTATCCATTGGTGGTCCCAGAGACCTCCACCCCTAGACTGGAGAAATAATCGCTCTCTTCCTTGCTACAAAACATCTACCCTTGCATTTCCAACACTCGCAATGCGTCTTGATAACCATTATTCACTACAGTATTGCACGTAACCCATCTGTATTTCATTTCATCAGCTCCACCTAGACAAATTGGATAGTACTCACTGGTAATTCTGCCTTCCTCCATGCCCCCTAG
>NW_006408529.1:38255063-38255666 GCF_000296735.1 Chrysochloris asiatica | reverse complement strand
TGATGATGTGCCCTGTAAACTTTCACTCAATCCACAATAGAAAGCTTAAATTTAAAAAAACAAAAAGAAAGTACCAAGGAAGAAGAACTAGTTCAACCAGAATGCAGCCTAGGAAACCCTACAGAACAGTTCTACTCTACTCTATAAGGTTATTATGAGTCAGAATCAGCTTGACAACACACAACAGCACAATATCATAATATAGACTGGGAAAGTAGAGAAAATTTAGTCCTCCATACTGGAGTTTCTATATAGCATTTGATTTTTTCTACAAATATCTGCTACTAGACACTAAATTTTCCAAGGACAGAAAGAAACAGACCCTTTTACACTTCTCGAATTGTTAGACAACTCGCTTTCTGAGAAATAAACAAGATTTGTGAAACCTACTCAAGGAGACTTCCTCCAGGGGTAAAATAAAGGCAAGTGGGGTAAGAAGTATGGATAAGGAGCATACTGGAAAGTTATTGGGTAATTCAGTGCATCTGTTAATTTTGTGTGATTCCTGAGGAGTAACTACCCTGTCCCTGTCCTTTTTTCTTACCTTGTTGTTCTTTTTATTTTGAGAATTGTGTTTGTAATTATACTTCTTTTTTTTTTTTT
>NW_006408529.1:38251721-38253288 GCF_000296735.1 Chrysochloris asiatica | reverse complement strand
ATATCTTACTTCTGCTTCCAGTTCCACTAGCTATAAGTCTTCAAACTTTTAAAATATTCATACCTATGTGGTTCCAAGTTTTGGAGCTCTGCCCTGGATCTGCTCTGCCTGGTATTCTGTGGTATGGCTGACTGCAAACTTCACTGCACCTCTACCCTAGCTGTAGTCAAGCCCCGCCTCCAAAATGCTATTATCTTTTAATTCCATTTTTCTACAAATAATTTGAAGCCCCCAAAGCAGAGAAAGACTAAGAGACCAAGATCCTGAAAGAATTGCTATTATATGGCCTTTCTAGCAATGGGCTTGAATTTTCCACAAAATGATTGGCTGGGACTATGCATATTGAGTAATTTATGGTATAACAAGTAGATTGATCAATTCATGGTCCTGGTAGCAAGGTCATGCTTGCAATTGTTTATATAAGAGGCCAATCACACAGAGGTTCTGGGACCTCACTACCATCAAGAAGGATCTAGAACAGCATCCTTTTGCTGAAAATCTCCTAGAGCAAGAAGAAAGTGTTCTAATATGGAAGGCAGCTAGATAAAGCAAGAGGAGACTGCACTGGGCTTGCCAGCCTACAGAGTAAGATCTGAGTGCCTTCAGGCAGGAAACCTCCTGGCAGAGCTAAAAGAGTTGTAACACTTATAACACAACCGAGTGTGTCCCATGAAGGGGTTGCCTTGGAGGAACCTGTGCAGGGGTCCTCTTAAAACAGAGCAGAGATGGATGCCTCTGGACAGGAGAATTTCCAGAGTAGCACTTGCTTGTGTGGAAAAGAGGAGCCTAGGTATGCTCCATGTACACCTTCCCCAACCCCATCAGGAAATAAATAGGGATCTAGTACTGGTGTATACACAGTATACACAGGAATACACAGAGTCATTGTACAAAAAGAAAAAGGTTGATGTTCAACCGTTTCAAGAGGTAGCATATGATCAAGAGCCCATGATCCTGAAGGAAGAAGTCCAAGGTGCATTGAAGGAATTGGCAAAGAACAAGGCTCCAGGAACTGAGGGAATAAAAATAGAATTCTTTCAAGAAAGTGAGGAGACACTGGAGGCACTCACTCATCTATGCCAAGAAATTTGGAAGACAACTATCTGACTGAATGATTGGAAGAGATCTGTATTTGTGCCCATTCCAAAGAGAGGCGACCCAACGGAATGTAGAAATCATCAGATAATATCTTTGATATCCCATGCGAGTAAAGTTTTACTAAAGGTAATACACAAATGGCTGCAAGCATACATTGACAGAGAACTTCCAGAGTTTCAAGCTGGATTCAGAAGAGGCCATGGAACAATGGATATCATTACTAATGTCCGATGGATCTTGGCTGAAAGCAGAGAATATCAGAAAGGTGTTTACCTGTGCTTTATTGACTACACAAAGGCTTTCAATTATGTGGAGCATGACAAGCTATGGATAACATTGCAAAGTATGAGTATTTCGGAACACTTCATTGTGCTCATGAGTAATCTGTACCTGGACCAAGAGGCAGTTGTTTGAAGAGAACATGGGAACACTGAATGGTTTCAAATTAAGAAAGGTGTGTGACAAGGTT
>NW_006408529.1:38248642-38250486 GCF_000296735.1 Chrysochloris asiatica | reverse complement strand
TACAAATGTAAGAAATGCAGTTTAACAGGAAATTTAAAGTTGAAAATCTTCTTTCAAAGACATACAAATCTTAACTCCAGCATTTTCATGTCTCTAATATTCTTTCAATTTGCATCCTTCTGCTGTGGACATACAACAATTTTGATGACCATTATTTTTGTTAAGTGTTTTCAAGTTGGCTCCAACTCATAGTGACTCTATGTATAACACAACAAAACACTACCTGGTCCTGTGCCAACCTCTCAATTGCTGATACACCTGAGTCCATTGTTGCTGACACTGTGCCAATTCATCTTGTTTGGGGTCTCCTTGTTTTTTGCTTTCCCCCTACTTTACCAAACACGATGTTCTTCTCCAGGGACTTGTCCCCATTAATAATATGTCTGAAGTAGGGGAGATGAGGTCTGGCCATCTTGGCTTCTAAGGAACATTCTGGCTATACTTTTCTAACACAGATTTATTTGTTCTTCTGGAATTCCATGGTATCTTTAATATTCTTCTCCAACACCATAGCTCAAATGCATCAATTCTTCTACGGTCTACCTTATTCATTGTCCAACTTTCACCTGCATATGAGGCAATAGAAAATACCATGGATTGGGTCAGGCACACTTTAGTCCTCAAACTGACATCTTTGCTCTTGAACACTTTAAAGAGGTCTTGTGCAGTAGATTGTCCTCATGTAATACCATATTATGCTCAATATGTGATACAGGAACAGGCAATATTTCCTTCTACCGTATATGGGATTGCTATGAGTCGAAACGGAAACTGACTCAATAACACCTACAACATTAACAACATTATGCTCAAAACTCATAATCTCTCTTATAGACTCAACTTTACCCATTTTGCCTTCTAAGATTTACACATTTACATGTAAAAGAAATTCACATGTAGGGTATATGTTAGTCATTGTCGTATTAGTCTTAATAAGACCACACTTGAAAAAAATCACAAAAAAGCCAAACTCATTAAGACAATTCCAACCCATAATAACTTTTTAGAGCAAAATAAAAGTACCTTACTGGGTTTCCAAGACTCTATATCTTTATGCTACCACTCGTCTGTCAGTTTGTCTGTCTTATTGTGTGGCTTGCATGTTGCTGTGATGTTGGAAGCCATGACACCAGCATTTCAAATGTAAGTATTCCAAATTAAGACATACTAGGATGGACTAAAGAGAGGGACTAAGTAATAGCTTCTAAAAACGTGTTCATTAAAACCATATGAATAGAAGCAGAACACTAATTATAGTGCTAGAAGATATCCTCTCATATTGGATAACACTCAAAATACAATTGAGAAATACCTAACTACCCAGAGTCCACCTTAAGATGTGAATAGAGAAAAGTCCCAGGATCATTTACTAATATCCACTACTCAAAATGAGAAGAAACAGCTGTAAACAGCCATTAATTAATCAGAACGTAGAATGCAAGAAGTATAAGTCTAAGCAAACTACAAAGTCATTAAAAATTAAATGGAAGGACATCCAGTTTGGGGGCAGGTAAGCAGAGAGACATAGCAAAAGTTCCTCTGACAAAGCCCCCAAAAAAGTAGAGAAAGAGCAGTCCTCAAAACAGCTGTGGAGTTTTGAATCCTGTTTAAGGTTCCAGGCACCAGTTTCCCATGCCCACCTGTGGAAAAATCTGCCTGTGGAAGCAAAATATGGTGATTTCTGAATCAATCCTGGCTGATTCCATCCTAGCAGCCAAAGGTACTGAGGCCAGAGGGCTGGGCCACAGCTAAGTGGAGTCAATGACCCAGCACTAGAAGCTGCGGAACTGCGTGTCTGGAGGGAGAGGTGTGACTGATTTTTCATCTTTCACTTTTAATTTTGC
>NW_006408529.1:38241722-38247758 GCF_000296735.1 Chrysochloris asiatica | reverse complement strand
ACTACTAAAAGAATAAGCAAGTTGTCCCCCAGGGAGCCATCAAGGCAAGTGGTCAGGTCCCCTCAAGGTAAACCCCCTTCCAGGACTGAAACTCAAATGGAATACCCTAGCAGGCATAAGGTCCTGCTGTTGACCACGATGGTCACCGATAAGGGGAAGTGGGGGGAAACAGCAATGAAGTTGTGAACTAAGTCTGATCACATTGAATAGACTCCTATTAACCTGGATTGAGACCTGGTTAACCAGCAGTATGAGGAGACTTGGGGACTCCTGGGCCCAGGGACAGGGACATGGCCCCATAGGACTAGAATGGAGTGTGAAGGATCCAGCTGATATGAAGTGAGGGGAGATGCACAAGAACACCCACACTTGCAGATAATACCCATTTTACCTGGCATCAATGGCTGGATGATCAGAACACGACTAGAGGAAGAAAGAAGAGGGGAAAAAAATAGTAACCCACTACAAGTAGATGAACTTGACCTATGCTTGTGGATGCAGTATGACAAAGGAGTGGACAAATCTCTACCTTGAGGATCATTCTGATCCCCTTGGTACACAGGGTCAACAAGGATGGGGAACTTAGACATTGGCTATCCAAAATGGGGGGAATACAAAGGCAAGAAGTGACTGGCTTACAAGCTTTCAGTAGGGAACCTAGCTCCAGAGGATAGAGAGAAAGGTAGAATCTCCACTGAATTGTTTCCAACCTGTCTGGATGGGGTTGATAAAAGGTGAGGGAGAAAGGACTCCTGTGGTTCAATAGGGAATGATTGCTAATAGTGACTGTTGGAAATGTAAATGTAAATGTTTGGTAACAAAAGGAAGGGAATGACTGATTTTGCAGTTCAGGAACAGAGATCCCTGGAACCATCAAGGGAGAAAAGCAAAGTACGAGACCCTGTCCTGGGAAGAAGTAACACTAGGGATGGAGGCAGAGACAATGACATGGACAGACGGAGCGGCTGGGGACTCTGGACTCAGGGAGGGAAAGGGGCTGTGTGCTGGGGCCAGGGGGCAGGCGTATGGGGTGTACCCTTTGGTTGTTTGATGATGCATTCAGGGGATTGTGAGCATTGCAATGAAACAAAATATGATAGGATGAATGTAAAGATAATGTTCACCCATGTAAATTAACACATAATTTGCAATAAAAACTTAAAAAAAAAATGGAACATATAAAGATCAATATCCTAGGCATTAGTGTGCTGAAATTGACTAGTAGTGGTCATTTAAAATCAGACAATAATATGGTCTACTATATTGGGAATGACAAATTGAAGAGGAACAGGGTCACATTAATAACCAAAAGGAACATTTTAAGATCTATCCTGAATATAACAGTACAATATTATAAGTGATAGAATAGTATTCTACAAGAAAATCTAGTTAATACAACTATTATCCAAATTTATGCACAAACCACTAATATCAAAGATGGAGAAATTAAAGATTTTACCAACTTTTGTAGTCCAAAATTGATAAAATATCTCATCATGATGTATTCATAATTATGGAATGCAAAATCTAGAAAAAAAGAAGGATCAGTTGTTGGAAAATATGACGTTGGTGATAGAAATGACACCAGAGATCACAAGACAAAATTTTGCATGACCAATAACTTATTCATTGTAATTCCTTTTTCCAACAATATGAAAAGCAGCTGAATAAATGGACCTGCCAGATAGAATACAGAAATAAAATTGACAATATCTGTTGAGTGAGGGAATGGAGAGAAGCTCAATATAATCAGTCAGAAAAGGTCAGTGGGTAAATGTGGAATAGACCATCCATTGCTCATATGCAAGTTCAAGCTGAAGCTGAAGAAAATTAAAACAAGTCCACTAATAGCAAAAGTATGACCTTGAGCATTTCCCATCTGAAAATACAGACCATCTCAAGAATAGATTTAGTGCATTGAACACTAATGACAAAAGACCAGGTGAGTTGTGAGATGACATCAAAGAACTCATACAGGCAAAAAACAAAGGGTCATTGGAAAGATAGAAATGAAAGAAAAGACCAAAATGAACATCAGAGGGGACTCTGGAGTCCTGTTGTGGTGCTGTGGGCTAATGCGTCAGACTGCAAAGTTGTTCCAACTGCAAGATCAGTGGTTCAAGCTCACCAGCCGCTCCTTGGAAACCCTCTACAGGGTCACTATGGGTCGGAATCGACTCGACGGCACTTAACAACAAGTTCAAAAGGAAGAAATGATCATGTAAAAGAGCTGAACAGATTTCAAAAGGTTGCTTGAGAAGACAAAGTAAAGTTTTATGAATTTGTTTAGGAAAAGGCAAGAACATGCTCAACAGTCCTCAAGATAAAATATGGAAGAAATAATGCAAGGCTTGTGTTGCAAAATTGAAGGATTCCATGGACAGACTCAAGGGAAGATGGAAGAAGTACAGTCACTGAACAAACAAAAAGAATTGTTTGATGCTCAACCATTTCATGGAGCTGATCGAGGAATGTTATTGGTATTGAATGAAGATGTTCAAGTTGCACTGAAGCATTGGGAAAAAACAAGGGTCCAGGAATTGATACAATACCAACTGAGATGTTTCCAAACAGGGTGCAACACTGGAGGTGCTCACATGTCTATACTGAGAAATTTGTAACTGGCCAACTGCCTGGACTCCCAGAATATTGAACAAATCTGCCTTGGAAGAAGTGCAGTCAGAATTCTCCTTTTAAACAAGAATGGAAAGACTTTTTTTCCCCACATATTTTGGACATGTTATTGAGATGAACTAGTCTCTGGTCAAGGACATTATTCTTGGTAAAGTAGCTAGTCAGCAAAAAAAGAGAAAGCCCTCAATGAGATGGAATGACACAGCGAATACAACAGTGGGCTCAAACACAGCAAAGATTGTGAGGATGCTGAATGTAGTGCTTTATTCTGTTATGTATAGGGTCACTATGAGTCAGAACCAACTATATGGCACTTAACAACAACAAAATCTTTACAGAAGCAGATATTTTTTCTCCTGCAAAATGGCTGGTGGGCTCAAACCATTGACCTTTCAGTCTGATGAGCACTTAATCACTGTGCACTTAATCCTTGATACCCCATAGAGATGCAAGATTATACAGTAGATGAGAGCATGGATTCTGAAGTCAGGGTGCTTTGAATTCAAATCCAAATTCTGTCAACTGTGTGACCTCTGGCCCTTAACTACTTTATGATTTGATTTTCTTATCTGTAAAATGAGGGTAAACTTATATATCTTTCTCATAGACTTCCTACCAGGATTAACTGGGATCATGTTACCTAGCAGGATGCCTGTTATAGGAGTATAGTAATGCTGAACAAATGAGAGCTATTATCAAGCTCATGATTTAAGCACTAAAAAATGTGTTCATTGTTATCTCTCTGCTCATCATTGCCTCTGATGTCACCATCCTGCTCAACATCAAATCTTATATTTGAAGCTAATTTAGAGATAAAAAAAATAATAAAACCCTCACTTCAAAATAAGGAAACAGAGTCCAGAGGGGAGCTATAGTTATTCAAGAATACTCTCTATCTTTTCCATTATTTTGTCACATAGTGTTGACACATTTACAACCCATTCTTTTGCTTGTTACAAATACATGCTCTACCTCTACCACAAGTTCTTTGTGATTCACAATCACATTTTAAAAATAGTAAAAAACCTACATCAGTGGATGGAATTAGACATGGATGCCATCAACAGGATAGAAATGTCTAGGAATGTCTGCTATATATGAAAGGGCAGGATGGACACATGTGTTCCTTCCCCATCAGGAAACAGAGAGCTTAGCATGAAAGGATGTGGGAGGAAAGTCTACCAAACCCCTAGAAAAATTTAGAAGAATGAGAAATGGCAGTGGCATAGGCCATAGGACACTGGTGAGATAGCGACATAGCAACCTTTAAGTTTTTCTAGAGTTAGGCCCCACCAGAGATGCTGAGAAACAAAGAGTAAGTGGAGGAGAAACTCAAAGGGGTGAAAGCCAAACCTGAGAAAGCATGCCAGAACACAAAAGAAAAGTATATTAACAACTGGATAGAATATGGACAATAAAAAAGAGACTTAATATAATTAGTCTTTTTTTTTTTTTTCTGAAGAAACCCACAGAATGAAAGGAGAATTTCTCATGAGAAATAAGCCATTTGAAGAAAACCTTCTTAAATTCCAGGAAATCCAGTATCTAATAACAGAAAGAGGTTGCCATTTTCTAAAATATTTTTTTAAAAATAGAATGAAATGATCCTCCCAAAGAAGTTGTGGTTATATTTTGAATGGCAATAATAATGATAGTGGTTATGATGATGATATAATTTTTCATTCAGCCTCTTAGCTCTACACTGTCTCACAAATATTTACCTGAAAAAAAAAAAAAACCTAGCCTGATCTTTAAATTCTCTTCTGCAATACTAAGTATCAGAAATAAATGGAGCAAAAGTCAAGCTATCATTAGAATACAAGTAATATTCTCAGTTACACAAAGATTACTGACTGTCTACAGTGCTGCATCAGTTTGTTGAAATTTTTCAGTTTAGATTCCATCAGTTCCTTGTTCTTTGCAAATGCCTACAGGGCACGATGGACTTATTCCTTCAGTACCATTGACTCTTGATCATATGCTATCTCTTGAAACGGTTGAACGTCATCCATTTCTTTTTTGTACAGTGACTCTGCATATTCCTGTCATCATCTTTTGATGTGATCTGCATCATTCAATATTTTGCCCATTGTTGTTGTTGTTGTTAGGTGCCATCGAGTTAGTACCGACCCATGGTGACCTTATGCACAGCAGAACGAAACACTGCCTGATCCTGGAACAACCTCACTACTGTTGCCATGCTTGAATCCATCGATGCTGCCACTTGGCCAATCCATGTCGTTGCGGTCTTCCTCTTTTTCTCTGACCGCCACCTTACCAAACATGATGTCCTTCTCCAGTGACTGGTCTCTCCTAACAATATGTCCAAAGTATGAGAGACAGAGTTTGGCCATCTTGGCCTCCAAGGAGCACTCTGGCTGCACATCTTCCCAAATGGAAGAATCCTTCAATATCACAAGTCAATGTTTGATTTTTTTCTTCAGTTCTTTCAGCTTGAGAAATATTGAGTATGTTCTTCCTTTGGGTTTTCTAACTCCAGGCCTTGCAAATTTCATTATAATGCTTGACTTAGTCTTCTCAAGATTCCCTTTGAAATTTTCTATTTAGCTGCTTTACCTCCTCATTTCTTCCATTTATTTTAGTATCTCTATGCTGTAGAGCAATTTTCAGAGTCTCTTCTGACATCCATTTTGGTCTTTTCCTTCTTTCTTGGCTTCTTAATGACCTTATGTATTCTTCCCATATTATGCTGTTGATAATCATCCCACAGTTCTACTGGTCTTTAGTCTAATGCACCAAATCTGTTCTTAGGATGATCTCTAAATTCAGCTGGGTTCTAGAACTTACTAAGTCAAATAGGCTTCTTGCTCTTTGATCTTCATCAGTAAATATTTTAAGTTTACTTCACTTTCATCAAGCAAGGCTGTATCATCTGCATATTGCAGGTTGTTAATGAGTCTTTCTCCAATCCTAATGCCATGTTTTTCTTCATATAATCCAGCTTCTTGGATTATTTTCTCAGCATACAGGTTGAATAATTATGGTGAAAGAATACAACCCTGTCACACACCTTTCTTAATTTTAAACCGTTCAGTGTTCCCATGTTCTGTATGAACACCTCTTGGTCCATGTACAGATTCCTAATGAGCACAATTGAGTGTTTCAGAATACTCATATTTTGCAATGTTGTCCATAGCTTGTCATGATCCACACAATCGAAAGCTTTTGCGTAGTCAATAAAGCACAGGTAAACATCTTTCTGGTATTCTGTACTTCAAGCCAAGATCCATTGGACATTAGCAACGATATCCCTCATTCCATGGCCTCTTCTGAATCCAGCTTGAACCTCAGGAAGCTCTCTGTCAATGTATGATTGCAGCCGTTTCTGTATTACCTTTAGTCAAACTTTACTCCCATGGGATATCAAAGAGATTGTCCAAT
>NW_006408529.1:38240279-38240781 GCF_000296735.1 Chrysochloris asiatica | reverse complement strand
AGTTTGAATTTGCATATCAGCAATTGATGGTCTGTTCCACAATCTGTCCCTGGCCTTGTTCTGACTGATGATATGGAGCTTTTCCATCATGTCTTTCCACAGATGTAGTCAGTTTGATTTCTATGTATTCCATCTGGTGAATTTCATGTGTATAATCATCTATTATGCTATCTAAAGAAGATATTTGAAATGAACAAATCATTGGGTTTGCAGAATTCTATCATGCATTCTCCAGCATCATTTCTATCACCAAGGTCATATTTTCCACTACTGATCTTTCCTCTTTGCACCCAACCTTTTCATTCCGATCACCAGTAATGATCAAAACATCTTGATTGCATGTTTGATCAATTTCAGATTGAAGAAGTTGGTAGAATTCTTCTATGTCATCCTCACCAGCTTTAGTGGTTGGTGTGTAAATTTGAATAATAGTGGTATTAACTGGTCTTTCCTTTAGGTGAATGGATATTATCCTATCATAGACAACGTTGTACCTCATGAC
>NW_006408529.1:38211990-38212546 GCF_000296735.1 Chrysochloris asiatica | reverse complement strand
GGGAAAAGGCAGAAATGAAGAAATGGGCTGAGTTCAACCACAGTCCATTGACTCCATTGACCTGGAGATGAGAGAGAGAAGAGGAAGGGGCTTGTGGGTCCAAAGTGTGGTGAGACCTGAGGACACTTGAGCCCATGGACAAGAACTTAGCCACAGAGGGCTAGAGCTGAGAGTGAAGCATCCAGCTGATATGAAGTGAGGGGAGATACACAAGAATACCCAAACTTGTGGCCTATTATGGATGGTTCGATAATCAGAACTCGCCTAGAGGAAGATTGAAAGAAAAAAAATGTTGTTGTTGTTGTTGTTTTTATATATATATAAAGGAAACGAGGGTAAATGGCTACAATTTGATGAACCTGACCTATACTCAGAGCGGTAGTTACTCTAAATACCAACAGAGAGGGAAAGTGTCTTCACATCAAGTATCAATGCTATCCCCTCTGTACACAGGTAGATAGGGACGGGCAACTTAGACATTAGCTACCTAAAATGAGGGAGCAATAAAGGCACAAAGTGACTGGCTTACAAGGTTTCAAGTGGGAGTTTAGTTTAA
>NW_006408529.1:38207129-38211315 GCF_000296735.1 Chrysochloris asiatica | reverse complement strand
CTGATAGGAACTCAATCTAGGAACAGGAACTCTGCTGTCATATCCATCCCACACCCACCTCTTGAGATGCTTGGCTTGCAGGAGACCCCCCTCCTCAAAATTTTCCCCTCTAAACACATTGTTTCGTTCTGCTGTGCATGGGGTCGCTATGAATCGGTTCTGACTCAATGGCACCTGACAACAACAACAACAACAAACCCTGTACAGGGTCAGTATGAGTCAGAAGCGACTCCAAGGCACATAACCACCACCACCACCAGGTCCAACAGCTGCATTGTTTTTGTTTGCGGATTTGGTATTTCCTGTTTGTTGTTTCATTGTTTTTGTTTGTTTATTCTTTCTCCTCCTTCTTCTTATCTTTCTATTATTACCTTGAATTTTATCCTTTCCATCTCCACTTTTGTTTTTTTCTTCTGACTCTCATTTCCCCTCTTCTCTTGTTTTTCCCCCCACTTTTGATCTTTGTTTACTACTCTCTATTCTCTTTCTCTTTTAATCTTCCCTGAAAACACCTAAAAAAAATTTTAAGGGTCAGTTTTGCTTGACATATGATTCTTGGTTGCCGATTTTATCTTTCATTGTTTTTATATGCCACCCTATTGCCTTCTTACCTGCATGATTTCTGCTGAGAAATCAGAGCTAAGTCTTGTAGGTACTCCTTTGTAGTTAACTTTATTTTTTTCTTAGCTGCTCTCAGGATTCTATCCTTGTTTTTTATTTTGAACAGTTTGGTTATGACATGTATTGGTTACTTTCTTTTGGGACCTATCCTCTTCGGGGTTCCTTCAGCTTCTTGTATGCTTATTGTCTCATCTTTTCATGGTGTTAGGACAGTTTTCTGCCAATAATTCTTCCAAAATTTTCTCTGTGCTTTTAATTTTCTCATTCTCATTCTGTTCTGGAATTTTGAACATCCATAAGATATTCCTCTCCATGGTGTCTTGCATAACTATTAAGCTTTCTTTGGATTTAGTCATTCTTTTTTCTGGTTGTTTTTCTAGCATGCACTAGTATTGAGAGATTTATCTTCAAGCTCACTAAATCAGATTTATTAAATCAGAAGGATGGCATGCTTGGTAAAGTGGAGGGTCAGTAAAGAATAGAACAACTAGAAAGAAACTCAAAAAAGACACAGAAGAACTAAACAACTTGACCTCATAGACATACACAAAACACTGAGACCAGCAACAGCACAGTATATTCTTTTCCAGAGCACACGAAACATCCTCCTGAATAGACCACAATGTTAGGCCACAAATAAAACTTTAGTAAATATAAAAACATAAAAAATATCACAAAGCAGCTTTTCAGATAACAGTGTTATAAAATTAGAAATCAACAGTAGGAAGATCAAGATAAAAAATCAAATAGATGGAAGTTGAACAACATTCTGTTTAAACTTACTGGATAATAGATCAAATAAAATATAAAAATTAAAAATTCCTTGATCTCCACTGTATTAATGTCAACATTCTGGGGGTGATGTTGTGATATAGTTTTGCAGGATGTTGGAATCGACTTGATGAAGTGGGTGGTGGTGATGGGTTGTGAAATGTTGCCATTGGGGAAGATTAGGTAGAGGGTACAGCAAATTCCTGCATTATTTCTAACAATTGTGTGTGCATCTAAAATTACCTCAAAATAAATAATGTAATTAAAAAACAAAAGACTACATAGATACATATGTGATGATAACAGCATTTATGCACTAATATATGTGAGACACCCATAGGTCTAACCAGGTTACATGTATGTGTCACTTAACAAAACAATTCAATAAAGCATAATGATAAAAACAGATTCAAACGTGTCCATGGTGCCACAGATGGTGAGCCTACCCTCTCATCCCCTGAACTCCTCATCAAAAACTACTTTCTAATCCACTTTCTATCCCAATGAAGTGGGACATTTCATATGAATGGAGTCATAGAATATGTGTTTTTTTGTAACTGGCTTCTTTCACTAATCATATTTTCGTAGATTTCATCTATGTTGTGGTCTGTAAAAAAGAAAAAAAATTCCTGGAGTCAAATGAGAACAACAACACAGTAAAACCTTTGGAACTCAGCAAAAGCAGTGCCCAGATGGCAATGCATTGCAATAAATGTACTCGTTCAAAAAGAAAAGGGAACCAAAATCAATACCTTAATCAAACATGCCCCCCAATTAGAAAAATAGCAGTAAAGTAAACCTACTATCACCCAAAGAAAAGAACTAATAAAAGTTAGAGCAAAAATAAATTAAATAGAAAAATAATAGAAAGAATGGATAAGACAAGAATTTTTTTATTTGAAAGTATTAATAAATTGGACAAACCATTGGCAACTTTAACAAAAGAGCAGACAGAGAAGAAACAAATAAAATGTATATGAAATTATATGGGTTATGTCATGACAGAACCAATGGAAATAAAAATCATAATAACAATACTATAAGGAATTGCACTACAACAAATTTGAAAAATTCATTAAATGGGCAAAATTTTAGAAACTCATGACCTACCTAAACTAACACAGGCTGAAGTAGAGAACTCAAACAGGTCTATAAAAGAGAAGAAATTGATAAAGTCATTTAAAAACTCGCAACTGTTAAAAGTTCTGGCTCAGATGTCTTTACTGGTGAATTCTACCAAACAGTCACAGAAGAGCTTACACCCAATTTGGGATGGAAAACTCCCAAATTCATTTTATGAAGCAAGCATAACTTTGATACCAACACCAGGCAAAGACATCACTAACAAAATTATAGACCAATATCACTCATGAACATAAATCCAAAAATTGAAATGAATAAAAAGATTTTAACACCATGAGATGTTATATTGTTGTTGCTAAGTGCCATCGAGTTGGTTCCAACTCATAGCAACCCTGTATAGCATTTCCAAGGAGTGGCTGGTTGAGTTTGAATCTCCAGCCTTGTGGTTCAAACTAATCTTGTGGTTTAGTGCTTTATCCAAAAGCACCATACCAGGATCCTCATTTGTCCTCCTCATTTTGAGTATAAGGAACATGCATGATAGTGTGTAAGCCAGCAAGTTCATGCTTTTATCTGTTGACATCCCTATCAAAGCAGTATGCTGACAAGATAAGCATGTTTCTTGATCTGAGAAATTGTCTGTGCTAGTTAGAACTTTGAGCATCTACATCCATAAGCAAATTCTAGTATAAAACAAGCTATCAAATTGCAGCAATCTATAACATCTCATGGAGTCTTGGTAGGGTCAGTGTGAACCACAAGGTTGATGGTTCAAACTCACCAGTCACTCCTTGAAAACCCTATACAGGGTCACTATGAGTCAGAACTGACTCAATGGCACTTAACAACAACAATACTGAATAGATTAATCCCTTTCTGATGGGTCTGGGGAAGAGAGTCTAAGTGGAGATACTGAGAGGATTATATGATTTAGCTGTGAGTGTTGATTGTTAACAGAGCTAATTGTGATTATAAGAACTGTAGTTGTAGAAGCAGTACACTGAAAAAGTGGACTAAGGAAAAATTACTGTTGACCTGAAGTACAGTGGTTGTACTTTAAAGTCCATTAAAGGTTTTTGTATGTTGATACCTCAAGACAGACTCAGAGCAATGGAATAATCTTCTCTCAGGTAACTTCTGTCAAAGACCAGATAGGGTGAAGCTGAGATAACTTTTGGAGAACCTGACCAGATTATATGGATACTGCAATAGATCTGAATGGCTGGTACCTGAGTAAGCTCACCAGGAGAACTCTGTTGTACTACTGAGGGACTAATCACTAATGAGTGTTTCAGACTAGTGAAATGATTGGGAGAGGGAAGTTAATTCTCCAAGTATGACCCTCATAAGCTAGAAGAATTGGGGGATGTCCTGGGGTGCAATGAATTACTTAATATGGTCCTTCCAGCCATAGTCTTTTGATTCCCACAATGACTGGTGAGACTGTGCCAATATGGTGCTTGTGACTCACCAAGAGTTTGAATAGGTAGCTACTAATGAAAATGGGGCCCTGGTGTATGATAACCACTAGACAGCTAACTACAAGGTCAGGGGTTCAAACCCACCAGTTGTTCCTCTGAAACCTTGTACAATGCAAATGAGGTGTACAGAATCTGTGATGATTATGATTATGTGTCAACCTGGCTAGAACATTTTTTCTAGTAGTGTGGCAGTTATGTAATGATGTAATTTGGTAGTTGTGCCATCATGT
>NW_006408529.1:38200369-38206199 GCF_000296735.1 Chrysochloris asiatica | reverse complement strand
ATTTATGAATGCTGCTCTGACAAAGTTCCCTCTCTTGCTCTAGATACTGCATTTGCCTTATCATTTGACCTCCTGTTCTTGAGCCCCCAGTCTATCAGCTGACCTGATCCATTAGCTCCTACAACCAAGTTAATCAGGAGAAGCCTCCAACCTGACTTCGGACCCACAGGTTTGGGACTTTTCTCCTCAGCAAACACATGAGCCATTTCTTCAATGAGATGTTCTGTGAGATGTTGCAGTGGATTATCATACCCAAAGATGAGAGGGAAAATATTGAGGGGAGGAGGAGTATTTCAATGCTATATAAGATGGAATGGTATAGCAGTTTTGAAAACTTGGACATTTGCGGCATCTTTAACCTCTGCCTCATAGTAATTAGCTTTGTGCTGATCAATATAAAAGAAATTATTCATTCACTGGTGCTTTTCAATCCCCTAAATTAGATATTTTCCAGATATAATATATTAGACTCAATAATTTTTGTCTTGCAAGTTCATTCTATCTCCCCTTTTTCTTTTACTCTGTAGGTATGATTCTTGGAATGTCAAGATTTCTCTGCCTATTAAGCAGGATAATTATTCTTGCTAAGAAAGAAACAATTACCTTTAAAAAGAAAAAAACAAAACTAAACAAAAAAGTTTCTGGAGTTTCTCTGATTCTGGGACTGCACTTTCAGCCTCTTCATTAAACTCTGATGCTACTACATCAGAGACGAAAGATTAAAGTGAACCCTGGAGGGCTGCAGGGCCTTCACAATACAATTTACAAATGTATTGTCTGAACTAAAGATCTTTTAAAACCTTCCTCTTTTAGAAGTAGGCAACATATAGGTACTAAAGAAATGAAGTGATCCCATAAAAGAACCAACTTAATATATAGACTTCTTAGTCCACCTGCATGTACCTTATTCAAATTTTGAATAGTTTAAGCATTCTACTTAGACAAGGTCCCTGGATGACACAAATGTTTTGATAGGCTATTACTAAAAGTTTGACAATTGGAACCCACCCAGTGATGCCATAAGAGAAAGTTCTGGTGATTTGCTTCTGTAAAGACTTTATCCAAGAAAATCCTATGAATCAATTGTACTTTGTCACACATAGGGTCCCCAAGAGTCAGAACTGACTTAACACAATGGGTTTAATTTTTTGTTTTTTGACTAAGATATTCTATTAGTACATGCATGGGATCAAAACATGATTACCACAGCCCTAAGTCAGCCTGGATATATGACCAGGTCAAGGGCAGCATGAAGGTGGCATAGTCTTGTGCTTGACATCTGTGTTACACATGGGTTCATCCACACAAGGTTTGTTTTATTATATCTTAGTTGCTAATCCAAGGCCAACCAGGAGAAGGCAGTACAGGCTAAACAAAAGGAGCTTTAAATTTTTGGGTGAAAAAGAAAAAACAGTTGATAGAGACTTTTTATCATATCATCCTCTGCCCATGTTGGGGAAGCAAATGAGCCTTTCAAGACTAATCTACTATACATCTTACCTCTCTTTCCCTATAGCTCTCTTTATGTCTTCCTCTTACCATTTCCACAATTCATCTAACACATTTAAATCCATACAATATGAATAAATAAATAAATTTCAAAGTTTCCTAATCCTGTCTTAAATTTTCTGACTTCTTTATCTAACATTATTTTAAGGTAAATTTCATTTTTAGATAGCAAATTTTTAACAGTCCATGATGCATTTATATGATACGTATAATTGCTATCAGTCCTTGAGATAACCGGTTTCACTCTCAATTATAGAAGCAATTTATACATCTAAAAGAGATCAACTTCTTACTAATATGGAGCTTTCTTCATTAAGGACACAAAGAAATGTAGGTGACTTGACAAATGCCACAAGAATTCAGTTACAATACTGGCATCTGACACACTGGGAGTCCGTCCTATGAGCTGCCTCCCTCACAGTCAGACCCAGAAATCCTCCACATTTTCAGGACATTAGGGAGAAAGCTAGGTGATCAATTACCTGTTGTTATTGAGTGATTGCAATTCACAGTGACCCTATAGGGCAGAGTAGAACTTCCTTGTAGTGTTTCTAAAGGTTATAAATCTTTATGGAAACAAATTGCCACATCTTTGTTCCATGGAGTGTGGATTGAACCACCAACCTTTTGGTTAGCAGTCAAACACTTAACCACTGAGCCACCAGGGCTCCTTTTCTTTTCAAATAAGTACCACTGAGTCAGTTCCAATGCGTAGCAACCATGTATAGTGTTTCCAAGGAGCAACTGGTGGGTTTGAACTGCTCACCTTGAGGTTAGTGTCTAGTGCTTATCCTACAGCACCATACCAGAACTTCTGATCAAATAGGCAAGTATGCATTGGGTTGCTAACCACAAGTTAGCAGCCAGAGCCCACCAGCTTCATGGAAGTCCAAACAGCTGCAGAAACTCTCCATCTAAGGGTTGAATAAGAGATGAGTCTGAGGAGCCATTTTGATCAATGGGGAGTGCTCACAGACTATTATAGTAATGCGAGATCCAATGCCAAGCACTTCAGATGCTTTGGATTTGCCACTTTAATGTGGAAGCGATGGATGCAGCCACGAATGTAAGGCCACACAGGTGGATGGAGGAGTTGTGGACCCAAAGAGGGCTGCTTTACCAGAAGACTCTCAAAGACCAGGTGTCCACTTAACTGTGAAAAATATTTTTGTTAGTGGAATTAAAGAAGACACTGAGGATGGAAGAAAAATAATGAAGATAGGTGACGACACAGGGAGGTATGCAAGGGTTAGGGAGAATAGAGGTAAACAGTGACATATACACAACCTTGGAACAACAGTGTTCTGCGTCTAAATACATAGACAGAATCACAGGCTGAATGGATATGGGTGGAAGAATGAGATACATATATTTGTGTCTCACAAATACATAAGAATTTGAAAGAAGAGATTTGTACCTGGATAACCACAGGAAGGAAGTGGGACAACTGTTGTTGTATGAAGGGGATTACAATTGTTGAGATAAAACAAAGTATATGATTTGTTGATTGTGAAACTAATGATCTTGTTTGTAAACTTTCATTCTATTCATAGTTTTTTTATAAAGTAGAAGAAAACAAAGGAGACACTGAAGAGTATCACCTAAGAGATTATTTTGAGCAGTATGGGAAACTTGAAGTGATTGAAATCACGATAGATAGAAGCTGTGGTATCAAGAGAGGTCTTGCGTTTGTAACTTTTGATGACTTTGACTCTGTAGATAAGATTGTCCTTCAGTTCAGGAACAGAGGAACTTAGGACCATCAAGGGAGAAGAGTACAAGAAGAATGTGGGACCCTATCCAGAGAAGCAGTGACGCAGAGAAGGTGGCAGAGATGATGACATGCAAAGAGGGAGCAGCTAAGGACTCCAGCCTCATGGAAAGAGAAAGGCTATGTGATGGCAGCCAGGAAGTAGGCTTGCAGAATGTTCCCTTTGGTTGTTTAAATGAGTACATATTCCTGAGTGTTCCTGTGTACATTAAAAAAGAAAAAGAAAAAGAACGGACGGAATAGAAGCAAATGCTGTTGAATGATAATGTATGGAGGGGATTGTAATCATTGCAATGGAATGAAATATGGCAGGATACGTGTAAAACTGATGTTCTGCCATGTAAACTATCATTCGATTCACAATAAAAACTTAAAAAATAATTAAAAAAAAAAAATTGTTCTTCAGATATACCATACTGAAATGGTTACAACTGTGAAGTAAGAAAAGCTCTGTCAACGCAAGAGATTTTCAGTGCCTCTGCCAGACAAAAAGGTCAAAGTGGTGGCTGGTCAGGTGGTTATGGTATGAATGACAACTTGATTATACAGGAAACTTCAGTGGGCAAGGAGGCTTTGCTGGTGTATATGCAGGCAGTGAGAACGGTTACAATGGATTTGGTATTGATAGAAACAATTATATATATCTATCAGAACAAAGCAAAACTGACAAAATGTATTGTCCACTTTTACGCTGAGGTTTCTGCAGCGTTATTCTGTGGTGAGCCTGCTCCCCCACTTGGTATTGCCGTTTGGTCTCGCCCAAGTTGTCGGCTTGGGCTGCTAAGCCCAGAAAATTCTAAAGTCCAAGATTTCTTTCTTCCCCTACAAGTTCCACTAGCTGTAAACCTTCAAACTTTTAAAATATTCCTACCTATGTCATTCAGAGTTTTGGAGCTGTGCCCTGAACCTCCTTAGCCTGGTATTCTATGATATTACTGATGGTGAACTTCACTGCATGTTTACCCTATCTGCCATCAATCCCTGTCCTCCACTTCTATTCTTTTTTTTCCTGTAAATCTTTTTTTTTTTTTTTTAATGTTTTATTGTGAATTATGTGATAGTTTACATGGGAGAACATTAATTTTACATTCATTCTATCTTATATTGTCTCATTGCTATGGTTACAATCCCCTCTATGCATCATCAACCAACCAAAGGGTATACCCTGCAATCCTGCCCCACGTACCCCCCAGGTCTTCAGTACACAGTCACTCGCCCTCTCTGGATCTAAAGTCTCCACTTCTATTCTTGAGACATTTGTTGTAGCCATCTTTTTGAGGATCTTCGTGTTTGGTTTTTTTTCTGACCTTCTGCTTTACCAAACATAATGTCTTTCTGTAGGGACTGGTCCCACCTGATAACATGTTCAGAGTATGTGAGATGAAGTCTCCTCATCCTGCCTTCTAAAGAGTATATTGGTTGTATTTGTTCCAAGACAGATTTGTTTGTTCTTCTGGCACTCAATGATATGTTCCATATATTTTTTGCCAATATCAGAATTCAAAGATATTTATTCTTTTGATATTCCTTATTCATTGTCTATATTTTGCATGCATAAGAGATCGTTGAAAATACCATACCTTAATCCTCAAAGTGGGAGTCCTGGTGTGGTGCTGTGGGTTAATGAGCCAGACTGTAAAGCTGTTTTAACTGCAAGGTCAGTGGTTCAAGCTCACCAGCTGCTCCTCAGAAACCCTATACAGGGTTGCTATGGGTCAGAATCAATGCAACAACACTTAACAACAACAACTACAATCCTCAAAGCAACATCTTTGCTTTTTAACACTTTAAGTATTTTGCAACTGATGTGCATAACACAATGTATTTTATTTCTTGACTGTTGTTTCCATGGACATTAATTATGTATACTAGTAAAATGATATCCTTGACAATGTCAATCATTTTTCCATCTAGTTGTGAGGATTTTTGTTTTATTATTTTTGGTATAAACTACAATGAAAGGTATTGTCTTGATATTCATCAGTAAGTACTTTATGTCTTCTTTGCTTTCAGAAACAAGGTGATGTCATCTTCATATCACAGATTGCTAGTGAGTCTTTCTGCAGTCCTCATGCCAAGGTTTTCTTCATATAAACCAGCTTCTTGGATTATTTGCTGAGTATACAGATTGAACTAAGTGTGTGGAAGGATACAATCCTGAAACACACTTTTGCTAGTTTTAAATCACACAATATTCTCTTGTTCCGTTCTAACGACTGCCTCTTGGTTTGTATACAGGTTCCTCATGAAAAAATAAAATGTTCTGGAATTCTGACTCATTGAAATGTTATCCATATTTTTTATAATCTACACAGTTGAATGCCCTTACATAGTTAATAAAACACAGGTAAACATTTTTCACATAATTTTTGGCTTTCAACCAAGATCCATTTGACATCAACAAAGAATTCCCCCCATCCCCCTTTAGTATGGGTTCTTTTTCTTAGTCTTTTACAGCAGTGGTCCTATGCAGTATTTCTCCTTTTGTGACTGACTAATTTCACTCAACATAATGTCCTTAAGGTTCATCCATGTTATGCGGTGGCTTGC
>NW_006408529.1:38198843-38200011 GCF_000296735.1 Chrysochloris asiatica | reverse complement strand
CTGCTGACCTTGCAGTTGGAAGTTCAACACATAAAACACTATGCCTCCAAGGCTTCTTTTTCTGTTCTATCTTCTTACCTGTACTTTTCCTGTCACTTCTCTGGCTCCCTTCTCCTGATAAACTTTATTTCCTGGCATTTGTTAAAGCCTTCTACCTCTGCCATAGCTTTTGCTGCTGCTTAAGCCAACAAAGTCACCTTGGTTTCATGGTTTAACAAAATATTGACCTACACCCCCATAAGGGTTAGCACGTCTGCCTCCAAAGAGAGTGATGTGAATCCAAGTAGAGATACTGTTAGTACAAAACGCTTGAGCAAAGAGAGTGATGTGGGGCCAAAATTTTAAGATTGATTGTTGTAATTGCCCAAATCATTGTAACTCCCACTACCTCTAAAATTGTTTCTATCAATACCAAATCCATTGTAACCATTCTCACTGCCTGCATATACACCAACACCATGACTGCCAACAAAGCCACCTTGCCCACTGAATTTTCCTGTATAATCAAGTTGTCATTCACACCATAACCAGCCACCACTTTGACCTTTTTGTCTGGCAGAGGCACTGAAAATCTCTTGCTTTGACAGAGATTTTCTTACTTCACTAAGAAAATCCTACAAAAATGGAAGAATGTAACATGTTCCTGGACAGAAAGACTTAACATTGTGAAAATGTCAATACCGCCCAAAGCAATTTACACATATAATGCAATCCCAATCCTGATTCCAGTGACATTCATCAAAGAGATGGAAAAAAACTTACAAACTATATGGAAAGGAAAGAGACCCAGGATAAGCAAAGCACTGCTTAGGAAGAAGAATATGTTTGGAAACCTCTTATACCCCAACTTCAAAGTTTATTACATGGCTACAGTGGCCAAACAGCTTGGTACTGGTACAATGAAAGATACATTGATCAGTGGAAAAGAAGTGAGAATCCAGACATTACCCATCCACATACAGCCAACTGATTTTTGACAAAGTACTTAAATATATCATATGAGGAGGGGATAGTCTCTTCAACAGATGGTGCTGACAAAACTGAAAAGTTATATGCAAAAGATTGAAACAAGACCTTCACCTCATGCCTTATACAAAAACCAACTCAGCATGGATTAAAGACCTAAATGTGAATCCCAAAATTATGAAGGCCATTAATGAAAAAATAG
>NW_006408529.1:38194472-38198245 GCF_000296735.1 Chrysochloris asiatica | reverse complement strand
TAGATATATGCACACCAATGTTCATAGCAGCACTATTTACAATAGCAAAAAGATGGAGACAGCCTAAGTGCCCATCAATGGAAGAATGGACAAACAAACTGTGGCACATACACTCAATGGAATATTATCCTACCTTGAAGAACAACAAGGAAGCTGTAAGCTATCACATAATATAAAGGAACCTTGAGGACATTATGTTGAGTGAAATTAGTCAGTCACAAAAGGAGAAATACTGCACAAGACCACTGTTGTAAAAGACTAAGAAAAAGAACCCATACTAAAGGGGGGGGAGGATATTCTTTGGTTGTTGCTGGGATGTGGGAAGTGGGGTGACAGGAGGAAGGGGAAGTTGGAGCACAGGGTAGGGTGCTGGGGAGTGGGGCAATACACAAGAAGAGGGAGAGGAATGGAAGAACAAGGCAGATTGAAAACAGTTAGGCAGGTCTGCATGGGCCAAGTGGAACAGAGGTAAAGAATGATATATGCACAACCTTGGAACAATAGGGCTCTGGGATACAGGGATTGAGTCATGGTTGGAATGGGCAAAAGAGGGAAAATAATGTTAAGATGCTTGACTGTCTTTGAATCTTGGTTTCCCTTGCATACCATTATAAAATAGAAACTTGAGGGGGAGAGAAAGGAATAGTCAGAAATATCACCATAGAAAGCTTGTAAATCTGTCTTCTGCCTATAACTGATTGGAATACCTAAAATGGAGCCTCTGCATTACATAAGATTATAGGTGGAATCCTGAACAGCATCCAGAATCTTCTGAGGTGAGAAATTTCCACTGGAAAGGACAAGCAGACCGCCTGGAGTGGCTAGAAGAACAGAAGATACTTCTTGAAAGAAAGACTGACAGGAAACATACAAAACAATAACGGCAGTCCAACTGATTACTGCAAGAACAAGCAAGTTGCTCACTCAGGAGACATCAAGGCAAGCGGTCGGGTTCCCTCAGGGCAAACCCCCTTCCAAGACTGAGACTTAATGGGAATACACAAGCAGACACATGCTCTGACATTGGTCACCAATAAGGGGAAGTGAAGGAAAAACAGCAATGAAGCTGGGAGCTAAGTCCAACTACATTCAATATACTCCTGTGAACCCAGGTGGAAAACTGGTTGGCCAGCAGTGTGGCAAGACCTGGGGACTCCTTGGCCCAGAGTCAGTGACATAGCCGCAGAGGACTAGAGTGGAGAATGAAGTGTCCAGCTGATAAGAAGAGAGGACGTATGCATAAGAACACCCACACTTGCAGATAATACCCACTTGACCAGGCTTCAATGGCTGGATGACCAGAGCTCACCTAGAAGAAAGAAGAGGAAAAAATGAGTAATCTGATACAATTGAAACATCTATGGATGCAGTAGCTCAAAAGAGGGAACATTACAGCGAGGATCATGCCCATCCCCTCAATACCCAGGGTAGACAGGGATAGGCAACTTGGGCATTGGCTACCCAAAATGGGTGTTGGGGGGTATGAAGGTAAGAAATGACTGGCTTACAAGCTTTCAAGAGAGAGCCTAGATCCAGATGTTGCAGAGGAAGGTAGAATCTCCACGAAGTAGTATCCAATCTGTCTGGGTGGGACTGATGCAAGGAGATATGGATAGCATTCATGTGGTACAATAGTGAATAATTACTATCAGGACTGACTGTGAGGGTTGGAAATGTAAAGGTAGACGTTTTGTAGCAAAAGTAGGGGAATGGTTAACTTTGCAGCCCAGGAGCAGAGGACTTGGGACTATCAAAGGAGAAGAGCAGAATGCGGTTCCCTACCCAGAGAAACAGTGATGCCAGAGATGGAGGCAGAGACAATGACATGGAGAGATGGAGTGACTGGGGACTCTAGACACAGAGAGAGGGGGGGGCTCTGTGCTTACTAGTGTGGGGCAGGCTTTCGGGGTGTACCATTTGGTTGTTTGATGATGCATGGCAGGGATTGTAACCATGGCAATGTAATGATATACGATAGCATGAATGTAAAGCTAATGTTCTCCCATGTAAACTATCACATAATTCACAATAAAACATTTAAAAAAAGGGATAACTAAAACCCAACCTACTACCCTCAAGTCAATTCCAATTCACAGCAAACTGATACAGGACTTCTGATACTATAAATGTTTGTGGAAACATACAGCCTCACCTTTCTCATAATAAATCTTTACTGGAGCAAAAAAAAACGTACATGAGACAACATCTTGCCATTGTCAACATTTAAGGGTTTCTGACTGTACTTCTTGCAAGACAGGGTTTCTTTTTTTTCTTTCTTTTTATTTTCTGACAATCCTTGGTACTTTCAATAAACATCATCAACACCAAAAAAAAAAGAATAGAAGTGATTGTGCTGGGTACAGTACTGGGCAATGTTTCATTCTGTTGATATGAGTCAGAAATAACATGGCTCAATGGCACCTAACAACTAAGGACTACTTGTTGTTGTTAAGTGTCGTCAAGTCAGTTACAACTCATAGCAACCCTGTATAGGTTTTCTGAGGAGCAGCTGCTGGGTTTGAACCACTGACATTGTGGCTAGCAGGCCAGTGCTTATCCTACAGGGCCACACCAGGACTCCAAGTCCTACTTACTGAAGTAAAACTATGGCAAGAGTATGACAGGTACTTTTTTCCCCATCATTATAAAAGATCGTTTGTTGTGCCGTTATATTTTTTCATCATTTAAGAGCTATAACAAGGTTTTTAAAATATCATTCATTCATTCAACAAATATTTATTGAACAACTATTGTGTGTTAGGTAATTTGTAGGCTCTGGGGTCACAGAAATAAAATAAACAAATAATCTCCATCTTGATGGAACCTTTATTTAAATTGGGAGATAGATAACAAACCAATATATTAATATAATATGCACTATGTTACCAAAGGAAAAACAATACTAGAAAGAAAGTTTGGAAGCTCTGGGGAGGCAGTGGAGTACAATTTTAAATGGGGTTATCAGAGAAGACTTTATTAAGTTGGTAACATTTATGAAAAAATACCTTAAGGAGGTAAGGGAGCAAACCAAGCAGATACCTAGGGAATGAGCATCCAGGTAGAGATACCGTCAGTACAAAACTCTCAAGTAAAGAGAGTGATGTGAACCTTTTTTATTACTCAGGGGTCAGAGACTCCAATCAATGTAAAGAGACAGAACATATTTGTAAACCTGGAAGTAAAAATTCTGTAATCAGAGAGTACATAGAATATTTATATTCACATTTATACAGGTGATTATCTGAAGAAGGTAGGTTATTCAAACAGAAAAGTTAGGTCACATGGCATCACTAAAGTAAAAGGGAGGCTGAGAAATGGGAGGCTGAAATCATGAAATAAAAATGTCATTATTACTTCAGAAAGTGTGATATTTTGTTGTTGTATTGAGACATATAAGACACTTCAAGCGGAACATTTCAAAACTGAAGGTCTTGTTTGCTAGTTTCAGGAATCCCTTCTAAAAGCTTTAGTCTTCCTGCAGGAAAAATGGAGGCAGATGGACTGTTACTACAAGAACAAACAAATTGTTTCCCTTGGAAACATCAACACAAGTGGCCAGGTCCTCTCAACACAAACCCCCTTCCAAGACTAAGACTCAATGGAAATGCACGCTCTGATGCTCTGATTGGTGACCACACACATAACCGATGGGGGGAAGCGGGGTAAAAGCAGCAATGAAGTGGCAAGCTAAGCCCTACAATGTTCAGTGGACTTCTGTGGACCCAGTTGGGGACCTGGTTGGCAAGTAGTGTGAAGAGGCGTGGGGACTCTTG
>NW_006408529.1:38184097-38193652 GCF_000296735.1 Chrysochloris asiatica | reverse complement strand
GGAGGGGATTGGAACCATGGCAATGAGATGATATACGATGGAATGAATGTAAAACTAAAGTGCTCCCATGTAAACTATCATATAATTCACAATAAAAAAAAAAAAAAAAAGCTTTAGTCTTCTTGTTGTTTTTGGTTCAAACTTTAGTCATGATTTGGGGATTAGAAGACACCTTACAAATTTTCTTTCTGTGTGGTCTTCTAGTTTCACTCTGAATAGGTCAAATGAGGACTAAGGCACACCTGAGTCAAGCCATGGTATTTTCAATAACCTCATATGCATGTGAAAGCTGGACAGTGAATAAGGAATGTCATGTAAGAATTGATGCATTTGAGTTATGTTGTTGGAGAAGAATATTGAAAGTACCATGGACTGCCAAAAGAACAGATCTGTTTTGGATGAAGTACAACAAGAGTGCTCCTTGGAAGACAGTATGGTCAGACTACGTCTTTCATACTTCAGACATATGGTCAAAAGGGACCAGTCACTGGAGAAGCATATCATATTTGGTAGGGTGGAGGGTCAGAGAAAAAGAGGAAGACCCCCAGTGAGATCTATTGACAATGGGCTCACGTGTGGAAGCAATTGTGAGGTTGTCCCAGGACGGGGCAGTGTTTCATTCTGCTGTGCATAGGGTCACTATGAGTCAGTACCGTCCTGATGACACCTAACAACAACAACAATAACAACAACAACAACAACAACAACAACAATAACCTAAAAATATTTCACTCTAATTGGTTATATAAAATGTGCCAGGCACTTTGGCAAACACTTTTGCTAAACTATTGCCTTTACTTTCCTATTGTACCCATTTTTGAGATAAAGAAAGTACAAATTTGAAAGTTTAGGTAAAATCCCAGAGCTTATAAGTACAAGAGAGGCCCTATACTAAATAATTCCTGATTCAGAAGTTCTAAATCTTTACCAAAATTGAGATATCTGAAATTATTTTGAAAAAAAAAGATTTTTATCTGTATTTCTGTCCTTAATTGTGCTGATGAAGAACCTGTACATAGACCAAGAGACAGTTTTTCGAGCAGAACAAAGGAACAGCGAATGATTTAAAATTAGGAAAGGTGTGCACCAGGGTTGTGCTCTTTCACCATACTTATTTAATCTGTATGCTGAACACATAATCCAAGAAGCTGGACTATATGAAGAAGAACCTGGCATCAGGATTGAAAGAAGATTCATTAACAACCTGCGATATGCAGATGATACAACCTTGTTTGTTGAAAAAAAGATTGTGACGTAAAATACTTACTGATGAAGATCAAAGACCACAACCTTTGACATGGGTTGCACCTCAATGTCAATAAAACAAAAAACCATCACTACTAAACCAATAACATCAAGGTATATGGAGAAAAGATTGAAGTTGTTAAAGACTTTATTTTGTTCAGATCAACCATCAATACTCATGGAAGCAGCAGTCAAGAAATCAAACGATGTATTGCATTAGGCAAGTCTGCTGCACAAGACCTCTTTAAAGTGTTGAACAGCAAATATGTCAGTTTGAAGACTAAAGTGCACCAGACTCAAGCCATAGTATTTTCAATAATCTCATATGTATCTGAAAGTTGGACAGTCATTAGAAAGGCCATAGAAAAACTGATGCATTTAAGTTATGGTGTTGGATGAGAATACTGAAAGTACCATAGACTACCAAAAGAACAAACAAATCTGTGCTAAAAGCAGTTTGGTCAGAATGTTCCTTGGAAGCCAGGATGGCCAGGCTTTGTCTCTCATACTTCATATATATTATCAGGAGGGTCCAGTCCCAGGAAACAGATATTATGCTTCCTGAAGTGGAGGGTAGGGGAAAAAGAGGAAGACCCCCAACAAGATGGACTCAAGCATAGCAATGATTGTTAGGTAGGTGCAGGACCAACCCATATTTCACTCCGTTGTACATTATGAGTCAGTACTGACTCAAAGGCACCTAGCAGCAACAGCAACAAATTTAAGCTTACCATCTGTTTCAGCATTTCCATTTAGAGATTTAAACAAGCAAATGAAAATATGTCCATGAGAAGACTTATACGTGGATTTCATGGCAGCATTACTCATAATAATCAAACTAGAAACAAACCTAAATGACCATTAACTGATGAATGGATAAACAAACGTATATATAACTACATAATATCAGTCAGTCATATTAAGGAATGAAATGCTTATACAAGCTATTACATGATGAACCTTTAAAACACTAAGCTCAATGAGAGAAGCTTGACATAAAAGGTTATTTATTAAATATTTCCATTTATATTAAAATTTCCCAAAAGGTAAATTTATAGCACAGAAAGCATAAAAACACCATATCATCAGCCAAAACAAGGCCAGGAAGAGACCATCAATTGATCATATGAAAGTTCAGGCTGAAGCTGAAGAATATTAAAACAAGTCCATGAGAGACAAGATATGACCTTGAACATATTCCACCTGAATTTAGAGATCATCTCAAGAGCAGATTTGATGCATTAGACACTAATGATCAAAGACCAAAAGAGTTATGGGATGATATCAAGAACATCATACAGGAAGAAAAGAAAGTATCATTAAGAAGACAAGAATGAGAGAAAAGACTAAAATGGATGTCAGAACAGACTCTGAAACATGCTCTCTAACACAGAGATGCTAAAGCAAATTAAGAAATCAGGCGGTAAAAGAGCTAAACAGAAAATTTCAAAGGAAAGCTCAAGAAGACAAAATCAAGTATTACAATAAAATATGGAAGACCTGGAGTTAGAAATCAAATGGAAGAACACGTTCAACATTTCTCAAGCTGAAAGAGCTGAAGAAAAAATTCAAGTCTCCACTTGCAATATTGAATTTATTTCTGTGTGTTCCCTATGGTGAGGTCCACATGTATAGTAATCTTTTATGCTTCATGTGCTATGAATTTGTCTTTTATGTAATTTATTCTATGGTAAAATACTGAATTATGCAGAAAGCATCAAAAGAAGATGGAAGGAATACACAGAGGCATTGTACCAAAAAGAATTGTTCAACTATTTCAAGAGGTAATATATTATCAAGAACCAATGGTACTGAAGGAAGAAGTCCAAGGTGCACTGAAGGCATTGGCAAATAACAAGGCCCTGAGAATTGATGGGTTACAAATTGAAAACTGATACAGCACTAAAGGCATTCATTTATCAATGCCAAGAAATATGGAAGACAGCTACCTGGCCAACCGATTAGAAGAGATCCATATTTGTGCCCATTACAAAGAGAGGTGACCCAATGGGATGTGGAAATTATCAGACAATATCATTAATATCGAATGCAAGTAAAATTTTGCTAAAGATAATTTTAAAACTGCTACAATAGTTCATTGACAGAGAACTGCCAAAGGTGCAAGCCAGATTAAGACAAAGACAAGGACATGGAATGAGGAATAGCATTACTGAAGTTATATGGATCTTGGCTGGAAGCAGAAAATACCTGAAAGATGATTACCTGTGTTTTATTGACTATGTGAAGATTTTCGACAGTGTGGATCATGAGAAGTTATGGATAGAATTTCAAAGAATGGATATTCCAGAATAATTAATTTTGCTCATAATGAACCTATACATAAACCTGTACATAAACATAAAGAGGTAATTGAACAGAACAAGAGGACACTAAATGGTTTAAGATCAGGAAAGGTATGTGCTAGAGTTGTATTCTTTAACCATACTTATTCAATCTGTATGCTGAACAAATAACATTAGAACCTGGATTATATGAAGAAGAAGGTGGCATCAGGATTGGAGGAAGATTCATTCACAGCCTGAGATTTGCAGATGATACAACCCTGCTTTCTGAAAGCAAAGAGGTCTTAAAATACTTACTGTTAAAAATCAAAGACCACAACTTTCAGTATGGGTTGTACCTTGATGTAAAGAAAACAAATACCCCACAACTGAACCAATAAATAACATCCATATAAATGGAGAAAGATTGAAGTTACCAAAGACTTCATTTTGCTTGGATCCACTATAAACACTCATGGAAGCAGCAGTCAAGAAATCAAATGGCATTGCATTAGGCAAATCTGCTGCACAAATCGTCTTTAAAGTGTTCAGGAGCAAAGATGTCAGTTTGAGGACTAAGGTGTGCTTGACTCATGGTAAAATGACGTCTTTGACAACTTCAATCTTTTCTCGATATATCATGATGTTATTTATTAGTCCATTGGTGAGGAATTTTGTTTCCTTTATGTTGAGGTGTCACGCATGCTGAAGACTGTGGTCTTTGATCTTCATCAGTAACTATTTCATGTTCCCCTCACTTTCAGTAAGCAAGGTTGTGTCATCTACATATTGCAGGTTGTTGATTCTTCTTCATATTATCTAGCTTCTCAGATTATTCATTCAGCACACAGATTGAATAAGTATGAGTGGATACAATCTAGGGTGAAAGGATACAACCCTGGCACACATCTTTCCTAATTTTAAAACATTCAATATTCCCTTGTTCTGTTAGAAAGACTGACTCTAGGTTCCTCATGAGCACAATTCAGTGTTGTGAAATATCCATTCTTCACAATGTATCCATAGTTTGCCAAGATCCACATAGTTGAAAGCCTTTGTATAGTCAATAAAAAACACAAGATCCATCCAATATCAGCAGTGATATCCTTTGTTCCTTGTCCTTTTCTGAATCTGGCTTGTATTTCTGGCAGCTTCCTGTCAAGGTACTACTACAGCTGTTTTTTAATTATCTTTAAAAAATTTTGATTTGCATGTGATATTAGTGATATTGTTCAATGATTTCTTTATTCTGTTGGTTCACCTTTCTTTGGAATGGGCACAAATCTCTTCCAGTCGGATGGCCAAATAGCTGTCTTCCAGATTGTTTTGCATAGATGAGTGAGTGCCTCCAGTGCTGCATCAGTTTGTTGAAAGATTTCAATTTGTATTCCATCAATCCTGGAACCTTGTTTTTTTCCAGTGCCCTCAGTGCAGCTTGGACTTCCTTCAGTACCATTGGCTTTTGATCATATGCTACCTCTTGAAATGGTTGAGCATTAACCTTTTCTTTTTGGTACAGTGACTCTATGTGTTCCTTTCATCTTCTTTTGATGCTTTCTGCAGCATTCATTGTTTTTTCCATAGAGTCCTTCAATATTTCAATTATCAGCTTTAGTTTTTTCTTCAGTTCTTTCAACTTGAGAAAGTCTGAGTGTGTTCATCCCTTTGGTTTTCTAACTCAAGGTCTTTATTATAGTAAATTAGCTTCATTGTTGTTATTGTTAAGTGCCATGAAGTCAGTTCCAACTCATAGCGACTCTGAATAGGGTTTCCAATGAGCAGCTAGTGGGTTTGAACCACTGACCTTG
This sequence comes from Chrysochloris asiatica, assembly GCF_000296735.1. Taxonomy (NCBI): domain Eukaryota; kingdom Metazoa; phylum Chordata; class Mammalia; order Afrosoricida; family Chrysochloridae; genus Chrysochloris; species Chrysochloris asiatica. The sequence goes on along the minus strand of NW_006408529.1, from coordinate 38,188,317 downwards.
TGGTTAGCAGTCCAGTGCTGATACTACAGTGTCACACACATCAGTATCATAGCAACACACAAATCTCCACTGACAGACTAATAATAGCTGTGCAAGAAGTACATTGGCCAGGGATCAAACCTGTGTCTCCCACATAGAAAGCTGAGGATTCTACCAGTGAATTATCAATGCCCTATCCAAGCTCAGAGGTTGCAATTTCTAATTTCAGAATAACTCCCTCTCTCCTATTCCTTCTTTTAGCCTTGCAATACATGTGAAACTAATTCTCTATGCTAAATACTTTCTGTTTAAAATTTTCAGTGTAGGTTTGTTTCCTGACTGAACTCTGACTGATCAACAGTGATAAAAAAAAGATATAATTTCTTTTACCTCTGTCACTTTGCGTTTCATTCTCTCTCTACCCAAAATGTATTTACAACCTCACTTGCCTAGCTCTTCCCCCCATATACTTAATTCACCAGTTCAATACCTACATTTCCCTTCAAACTCAGCTTCAATAGCCTGTTCTGGGGTGTCTTTTCTGAGCTCCAGTACATAGTGTGTGTGTCTCCATCATAACATGTTGAATTGCTGCTGACTATTAACTTGCTCTTGGATGGCATAGGTATGTGCTTGACTACTAACCAAAAGGTTAGCAGTTCAAACCCACCCAGAAATGCCTCAGAGAAAAATCCTGACATCTACTTCTAAAATATCAGTCATTGAAAACCTTGTAAAATTTATATTTTCAAAGCATATTTCTGTGTTTTCAAAGCATATTTATACTTTGACAAACATTGGGTCACCATGAGTCAACTCAAAGACAATTGGTTTGGTTTGGGATTTATTAACTTGTAAATATCAGTGACAGTACATAAGGTCCTTGCATGTTGTTAAATGGATATAAGAAGAGGTGGAGAGGAAGGCTTATTCTTCAATCTAATCTTCATCCCATTGGAAATGCCATCTCCTAGGCTGAAATATAGGATACCCTGATTCATACCTTGATTCATTAGTCAAGTGTCTCATATAGATAATCCTAACAGAAATCTGGTTTTCAGAGACTCATTGTTAATCCATTAGCAGCTATATGTCAGTATTTGCAATTTACTAGTGTATGTACTAGTAAATACTGATAACAATTGTTTAAATAAAATGTCCACAATCACGTCCACAATTTCACAAGCAAAAAGTGAATGAGGTAAAAATCATTTTCTGCTTACCTGGTATAAATTGTTAATCAGTCTGACAAGTGAAGAGGTTGGCTATTTCCCAGGCTGACCTAATCCTTTGCTGTAGCACACGCAGTGATGAGCCATGGGGAAATGTGATTGAGTGTTTTACATTGCCTTGCACCTGTCAGGGATCATCAGATGAGTTCTTAGTCGGTGACCTGGAGCTGAGCTATCCTTGACACTATGTTTACTCCATCACAGGAGAGAGAGCCAGATATAGTTAGAAAGCTACTGGATCAGAACATGATACATAGTGCAAAAGAAAATTATTAGCTAAGTCTAAGCCTTCCTTCCTGATGAAACCCTACTTGGCCATCTCAACCCACTGATCTCATATGCGCTTTTGTTTTGTGGATGGTCTCAGGTTTTTATTTTCTTGCTGAGACTGAGGGTAAGTCAAAAAGAATTTTTACAAAATGATAGCAATCTTTATAACCAAAAGTGCTACAAAATCATAGAAACATTTATTACTAAACTAAAATATCAAAATGTGAAGCTGTTTTGTTTTTGTTTTTGTTTTTTGTTTTTTAACATAGCCTCAATCTAGGTGTATACACTTTTGAAGGCACTGTTTCCATCTCTCTAACTAACCTCAGGGTCAGCAGTTCAAAAGTACCAGCTGTTCTGTGGGAGAAAGATGAGGCTTTCTGCTCCTGTAAAGATTTACAGCTTTGGAAACTGTGTAGAGGGTCGCTATGAGTCAGAACCAACTCCATGGCACTTAACAACAACAACAACCATTCCCTCAAAGAATTCTAAGCTTTTCAATTTACACTATCTCAAAACAGAAGTTTGGGTATCCTCAAGAGACTCAAATCATGTTCTTTTCAATGTTTTTAGATTTTGGAGAAAAAAAGAATTCTGAAGGCTAAAGATTAGAGGTGTAAGGTGAATGTGTTAGCGTTTTCTAAATTTGTAAGACCATCAAAGAACAAATAAGTTGTTATGAAAAAAATATTCTTGGTGTAACTTTTCTGACCTTTTTCTTACCACTGTAGTTTTCACTTTTCCTAAAACCTTTTTGTAATAAGCCTCTATAGTCATCTTGTTTCCTTTGAGAAAATTTATCAATTGCTATTGTTAGATGCTGTACAGTTGGTTCTTTGTTCCACATTATGTTTCTGTACTGAGTTAATTTTGTTTGTGGGTTTTCTTGTCATTTTCTTCATTGCTATTGTTTTAGTGTTTATTGTTTTAATTGAACATTTCTTTGGAAGGTTCCCTAAGGAAACTGAGACAAATATATTACTGAGAGAACCTGTCTCCAGCCATCCACTGACCCCAGAGACATGTTTAACCATGTTTTGTTTGAAATAATCCCAAGCATGTATGAACTGGAACCTTAGTAGCAATACTATATTTACCCTAATATATATTGTTTCCAAACCCTCACCCATAACTTCAGCTTCCTTAAAGAGGAATCCACTAAGTAATTAAAGACCTAAACTGATGAACACTGCTGTACTCATCATAAAGGTTCTCAATTGCAATGAGAATCAAAGCAGCAAGAGATGGGAGAGGTGGGGGAAAGATCTCTACCCAGGAAATATTTGCTCCTTTCACCATCTTATACCATATATTTCAGGATTTTGATTTTGATTTTGGAGTCCCTGGGCAGTGCAAATGGTTAATGTGCTTGACTGCTAACCAAAATGGTGGTTTGAGCCCACTCAAATATGCTTCTGAAAAAAAGGTCTGGAGATCTACTTTCAAACTATCAGTCACTGAAAACTCTATGGAGCACAATTCAATTCTGGCATATATGGGATTGCTATGAGTTTGAATCAACCCAACATCAACTGAAAACAATTTTTTAAATTTTTCTTATAGAAAATATTTTTTTGTTAATCCAACACACTGTATATATTAGGTCTCATCCCATATTCTCTTTTACAGGGATCTCATACTTTTTCATACTAAATTCTTATTGTACCCTGTTATTGTGTAGTGAGTTGAGTGTTACTTCTTTAATAGTTGTTGTTGATTGAGCTATGTCCTTCAAAATTATGTGATGTAAATCCTAACTCTATGCCTGTGACTATAATCCCATTGGGGAATTGGTTGTCCTTGTTATGTTAATGAGGCAGGATTAGTGAAGATTATATTTTGAGTCAATGACTTTTGAGATATAAGAAAGATTAAACAAGCAAACAGAACAGAGCTGGGGGATGACAAATGCCAAGGCACATGAACGTTGTCCAGGAACAATTCAAAGACACAAGGACATTCCTTCAGAGTCATCAAAAAGAGAAAGCTTTCCCCTAAAACTATAACTGAATTTCTGGTCTCTATATTGTCAGAAGGGACCAGTCACTGGAGAAGGATATCATGTTTGGTAAGGTAGAGGGTCAGTCAGAGAAAAAGAGGAAGACCCCCAATGAGATGGCTTGGCCAAGCGACAGCATCAATGGACTGAAGAATGGCAACAGTAGTGAGGTTGGCCCAGGATCGGGCTGTGTTTCATTCTGCTGTGCATAAAGTGTCGGTACCGACTCGATGGCATCTAACAACAACAACAAAGCAGTGAGAAAATAAATGTCTGTCTGTTACAGCCACTCAGTTGTGGTATTTCTGTTATGGAAGCACTAGATAATAAAGATGAATTTGGTATTGGAAAAGTAGGGTGTCGCTCTAATAGATATTTTAAAACGTGGAAGAACTTTGGAACTGGGTAATAGATGCAGACTGGAAGAATTTTAAGGTGCCTAATAGTAAAACCATACTTATCCAAACTGTATGCTAAGCAAATAATCTGAGAAGCTGGGTTATATGAAGAAAAACATGGCATCAGGATTGAAGGAACTCATTAACAACCTGAGATATGCAGATGATACAACCTTGCTTGCTGAAAGTGAAGAGGACTTAAAATGCTTACTGATGAAGATCAAAGAGCACAGTCTTCAGTATGCAATGCATCTTAATGTAAAGAAAACAAAAATCTTCACCACTGGACCAATAAACAACATTCTTATCCACAGAAAAAAGATTGATGTTGTCAAGTACTTC
>NW_006408529.1:38181770-38183277 GCF_000296735.1 Chrysochloris asiatica | reverse complement strand
GAAACCAACTCAACAGCACTTAATGTCTGTACTGTCTTAGAGAATATATATGGCACCAACAGCAGAGTGTTGTGGAAACGTGAACAATAAATGCAATTCTGGTAAGTGTTTAAAAGAAAATGATACACATGTGATTAGACAATGATGCTCTTTATGCAACAAATAACTTTTTTTGCATCAAAATGCTCTTCACTTTCAGCAAGCAAGGTTGTATCATCTGCACAACACAGGTTGTTAATGAGTCTTCCTCCAATCCTGATGCCACTTTTTTCTTCAAGTATGTTAAATGTTTGATGGGAGACAGAATTTATAATTGATGAACTTGATATCTGGTGAGATTTTTAAGCGAGATCTTTTTTTTTTTTTAATTTTATTGAGACATAAAGAATTAAAAGCTGAACTATCCAAACTTATTCTAATATATCTATATCTATCTCAGTTTATAGCATAGAAAAATGTCAAGGATTCAAAACAGAAGATCAGGTCATGAATAAAGTTAATTTAGTCTGTATATTATACAGTTTTGTTGTTGTTGCTGATCAGCGTCAAGTTGGCTCTGACTCATAGACTCATGTATAACATAGCAAAGCATTGCCCATCTCCATAATCTTTTATATGTTAGAGCCCATTATTGAGGCTAGTGTGTCATCGGGAGCTTTTCTCACTTTCACTCATCCTCTACTTTACCAAACATTACATCCTTTTCTAGCAATTGGTCTTATAATGATGCGATTCCACATCTTAGGATGCATTTTAAGTATGTAGTTAGAAGGTTTGAGTCTCTGAATAAACTATAAGTTTCCTGAAGATATAAGATCTTCTATGGCCTCCTTCAAGTCATTTCTAACTTAGTGCTTTTCCCATTTAGATATATGCTGTTGTTATTGTTAAGTGCTGTGGATTAAAAACGAGTCTCTAAAAGCCAGATTTCTGTTAGGATTATCTATATGATAAATATTGAGTCAGTTCCGACTCATAGTGACCCTGCACAGGGTTTCCAAGGAGTAGCTGGTGAACTTGAACCTCTGATCTTGCCGTTCAAACAGACCTTGCAATCTAGCTCATTAACCTACAGTGCCACACCGGGACTCTACTAACATATATAATATATATGTGTTCTTGTCATCTTAATTACCATTGCTGCTGATGCTGTAGCTGCTAGCTGAAGGAGGAGTTGCTGGCAGTGGCAGTAGCAGCAGCATCAAGAGAAGAATAAGAGGAAGCTAGCAGGGAAGCTGCAGAGCACTTCCTGCTCAGTCTACTGTTCTACTCACATGAGCAACCAGTGAATCTGACTTTTCCCCCACCATCTACCCTCAGGACAAATTCTGAGAGCCTATGCCCAGAATCTTCTTTTCTGCCTCACCTACATATATTCTACCTGTGATCAAGTGCTGCAAGAATTTGGGTTCTTTAAAATTATTGCTGTTGTTGTTGTTAAGTACTGTTGAGTCGGTTCTGACCCATAGCGACCCTGTATAGCGTTTCCAAGGAGACGCTGGTGAGC
>NW_006408529.1:38179319-38179970 GCF_000296735.1 Chrysochloris asiatica | reverse complement strand
AGTGAAATTAGTCAGTCACAAAAGGACAAAAAATTGTATAAGACCAGTTTTGTAAAAGCTTAAGAAAAATTTTCCAGTTTAAAAGAAAAATTATTTGGTGGTTACCAAGGGTGGGAGGGTGGGGTCAGTAATGCACTGGTTAGGAGGTAGACCCTTGATAGTTCAGGAGATGGGGAGGGCAATATACAAGGAGGGTGAGGATAATGTTCAAAAAGGGGGAGGGAGGGAGGTGAAAAAGGAAGATAGGGAGAAACTTAGGTAAACTTTGTTCATGGGCCAAATGGAATAGAGGGAAACAGTGATGTATACACAACCATTGAACAACAGGGTTCTGTGATATAGGGATCCAGACATAGTTGGGATAGTTAAATTAGGGGAAATAATGTTAAGGGTCTTGACAGTGTTGTGAATATTGGTTTACCCTGGCCTTCTATTATAAAATAGACATTTAAGTGTGTTTAAGTGTGATGGGAAGAAATACTGGGAAATATGATTACAGAAAACTTGTAAACCCATCTTCTGTCTATAACTGATTGGATTAGCTAAAACGGTAGTTAGAACTTTCCCAGAGAAATAGGCTTTTTGTTAAGTTTTTGTGGCATATGGGGCCTAAGATGGAATCCTGAGCCCCATCCAGAACCTTCTGAGGTG
>NW_006408529.1:38167307-38178649 GCF_000296735.1 Chrysochloris asiatica | reverse complement strand
AGTGTGCTTAGTTTCAGAATGAGAGGGTAAGGTAGAATCTCCATTGAATAGCTTTCCTTTTGTCTAGATGGTTCGGGTGAAAGGGGATGAGGAGGATGGTGATATAATCTTATGATTCAATTGTGTGTAATTGCTATCAAGACTAATTGTTATTGTCACAAATGTAAATATAGAAAGTGTGTTTCTAAAAGGGGAGAGTAGTTAATCTTCCATTTCAGGAACAGAGGACCATAGGACAAGCAAGAGGGAGAGCGTGAGTGGAGTGTGGGATCCTAACCAGAAAAGCAGTGACAGCAGAGATGGTGGCAGAGGTGATGACATAGAGAGATAGATCAGCTGAGGATGCTAGGTCCATGGACTGAGAAAGGCTGTGTGTCTGGAGACAGAAGGCTGGCTTACAAAGTGTGCACTTTGGACATTTAAATTAATATGCATTTTATGTTTTATATGTATACATTAAAAAGGGGGGGTAGAGGTAAATACTGCTGATTGATGGTACATGGAAGGGATTATAATCATAGCAGCGCAACAAAATATAATTTATTGAATGTAAAACTGATAATATGCCCTGTAGACTTGCACTCAGTTCATAATATTTTTTTTAATTATTAAAGTAAGGAAACAAATTACAAAACAAAAGAAAGAAAATACCATGGCTTGGGTCAGGTGCCTTTAGTCCTCAAACTGCCATCTTTGTTCTTGAACACTTTAAAGAGGTCTTGTGTAGTAGATTTACCTAATGCAATACATCATTTGATTCCCCTCCTGATAATATGTCCGAACTATGAGAGACGAAGTTTGGCCATCTTGACCTCCAAGGAGCACTCTGTCTGCACTTCTTCCAAAACGGATCTATTAGTTCTTTTGGCAACCTATGGCACTTTCAACTTCCAACACCAGAACTCAAAAGCATCAATCTTCTACGGTCTTCCTTATTCATTGTCCAGCTTTCACATGTATATGAGGTGGTTGAAAATACCATGGCTTGCGTCAGGTGCACCTTAGTCCTCAAGCTGACATCTTTGCTCTTCAACACTTTAAAAAGATCTTGTGCAACAGATTTGCCTAATGCAATATGTCGTTTGATTTCTTGACTGCTACTTCCGCGAGTGTTGATAGTTGATCCAAGAAGAATGAAATCCTTGACAACTTCAATCTTTTCTCCATTGATAAGAATGTTGTTTATTGGTTCAGTGGTGAGGATTTTTGTTTTCTTTACATTGAGATGTAATACTGAAGGCTGTGCTCTTTGATCTTCATCAGTAAATGTCCTCTTCACTTTCAGCAAGCAAGATTGTATTATCTGGATATTGGAGATTGTTAATGAGTCTTCCTTCAATCCGGATGTCATGTTTTTCTTCATATAACCCAGCATCTTGGATTATTTGCTCAGCATACAGTTTGAATAAGTATGGTCAGATAGCACCCTAAAATTGAATATTGAAACATGATGAATAGCACCAGAATATTATCAGATATAGTGCTAGAAGATGAGCCCCTCAGGTTGGAAAGCACTCAGAAGTAACTATGGAAGAGCTGCCTCCTCAAACTAGAATGGATGGTGATGATGAGAATGGAGTATAGCTTTTGGGACCTTCATTTGAAGGGGCATAACTCAAAATGAGGATTAACATCTACAAATATCTATTAATAATTGGAACATGGAATATATGAAATTGGAATCTAGGAAAATTGGAGGTTTTCAAAAATTAAATGGAACACATAAACATCAATATCCAAGACATTAATGAGCTGAAATGGACTGTCAAATTCAAAATGGGCAATTCAAAATTGACCATTTTGAATCTGACAATAACATGGTTTACTATGCCAGGAATGACATATTGAAGAGGGATGGCATCACATCCATCATCAAAAGGAGCATTTCAAGAACTGTCTTGATAAGACAACATCCATACACCTACGAGAAAGATGAGTTAATACAATTATTATTCAAATTTATGTACCAACACTAAAGCCAGTGATGATGATATTAAAGAATTCTACCCATTTCTTTAGTCTGAAATTGATCAAATAAACAATCAAGATGTGTTGATAATTACTGGTGATTGGAATGCAAAGGTTGAGTACAATTAGGAAGGGTCAGTAGTTGGAAAATATAGCCTTGGTGATAGAAATTATATTGGAGACCTCATGATAGAATTTTGTAAGACCAATGACTACTTCATTGCAAATACCTTTTTTAAACAACATAAAAGATGATTACATACATGGACTTCACCAGAAGGAATACACAGAAATCAAACTGACTATATCTGTGGAAAGACATGATAGGAAAAAACTCCATATCATCAGCCAAAACAAGGCCAGGGGCAGATGGTAAAACAGACCATCACTTGCTCATATGCAAGTTCAGGCTGAAGCTGAAGAAAATTAAAACAAGTTCACAAGAGCCAAAAATAAGACCCAGAATGCATTCCACCTAAATTTGAAGATCATCTCAAGAACACACTTGATGCATTAGACAGTAATGACCGAAAACCAGAAGAGTTGTGACATGAAATCAAGAATATCATACAGACAGAAAGCAAAAGGTCATTAAGAAGACAAAGAAAAAAGAAAAGACTAAATGTATGTCAGAAGAGACTGAAATTTGCATAGAGCATAGAGACACTAAAGCAAATGGGAGAAATGAATAAATAAAAGAGCTGAACAGAAAATTTCAAAGGTCAACTTCAGAAGACAAAGACAAGCATTATAATGAAATGTGCAAAGACTGGGAGTTAGAAAACTGAAAGGGAAGAATAAGCTCAGCATTTCTCAAGCTGAAAGAATTGAGGAATAACTCAAGCCTTGTCTTGCAATACTAAAGGATTCTTTGTGCAAAATATTGAATGATGTGTAAAACATCAAATGAACATGGAGGGAACACACTGAGTCAGTACCAAAAGCAAATTGCTGATACCCAACCATTTCAAGAGGTAGTATATGATCAAGAGCCAATGGCACTGAAGGAAGAAGTCCAATAAAGGAAGGGTACAATAAAGGCATTGGCAAAGAACAAGGTTCCAGGGATTGATGGAATAGAAATTGAAATTTTTCATCAAACTGATACAGCATCGGAGACACTCACTCATCTATACCAAGAAATTAGAAAGCTAGCTACCTGTCCAATTGATTGGAAGTGATTCACATTTGTGCCCATTCCAAAAAGAGGATGCAGAGATCATTGGACAATATCATTAATATAATTTGTTGTTGTTGTTAAGTGCTGTCGAGTCTATTCCGATTCACAGTGACCCTGTATAGGGTTTCTGAGGAACAGCTGGTGAACTTGAACTGCTGACCTTACAGTTCAAATGGCTATGCAGTCTGGTGCATTAACCCACAGTGCCACACCAGGATTCCCATTAATATCATATATGCAAATAAAAGTTTTGCTAAAGATAATTTTAAAACATCTGCAATGGTACATTGACAGGGAACTGCCAGAGGTTCACAATGGTTGCTAACATCAGATGGATCTTGGTTGAAAGCAGAGACTACGGAAAGATGTTTACCTATGCTTTTTTGACTGTGCAAAGACTTTCAACTGTGCTGATTATGGTAAATATGGACAACATTTCAGAGAAAGAATATTTTGGAACACTTAATTGTGCTCATGAGGAACCTGTACATAGACCTAGAAGCACTCATTTGAACAAAACAAGGGGACACTGAATAGATTAAAATCAGGAAAGGTGTGTACGGGGTTGTATTCTTTCACCATAATTACATAATCTGAGCAAATAATCCAAGGAGCTGGATTATATGATGAAAAATATGATATCAGGATTGGAGGAAGACTCATTAACAATCTGCAATATGCAGATGATACAACCTTGCTTGCTGAAAATGAAGATAATTTAAAATACTTATTGATGAAGATCAAAGACCATAGTCTGGTATAGGCTTCATGTCAATGTAAAGAAAACAAAAATCCTCACCACTGGACTAATACATAACATTGTGATAAATTAAGAAAAGTTTGACGTTGTCAAAGACTTCATTTTGCTGATTCCATTATTAATACTCATATGATATCAAATGACACTAGGCAAATCCGCTGCACAAGATTTCTTTAAAGTGTTTAATAACAAAGACATCAGTTTGAGAACTAAAGTGCACCTAATCTACACTATGTATTTTCACTAGCCTCCCTCATGTGCATGTGAAAGTTGGACAATGAATAAAGAAGACTATAGAAGAATTGATGCATTTCAGTTATTATGTTAGAGAAGAATGTTAATGGTACCATGGACCATCATAAGAATAAACAAATCTGTGTTGGAAGAAGTACAATCAGAATGCTCCTTAGAAACTTCAGACATTATCTGGAGGGACCAGTACCTGGAGAAAGACTTCATGCTTGGTTAAGTGGAGGGCCAGAGAAAAAGAAGAAGATTTCCAGGAAGATGAATTACCACATCTGCAATGGACTAAAGCCTAGCAGTAATTGTGAGGATGGCACAGGACCGGATGGTGTATCATTCTGTTGTAAATAGGGTTGCTATGGGTCAAAACTGACTTGACAGCAACCAACAACAACAACAAAAGATCTCCATGCCCTAATCACTCAAATCTGTAAATGTTACCTATATGGAATCAGCATCTTTACATCTATAATTAAGATACTTGAGATGGAGATTTTATCTTGGATTATCAGGGTATACTCTAAATGCAATTCATGTGTTTCTAAAAAGGAATACAGAGAGAAATTTAATGTACATGTATAGAAAGAGGCAATGTGAAGATAGAACAGAGTGAGATTTGGAGATGCTGCCCTTGAAGACTGGAGTAATGCAGACACAAGTCAAGTAACAAGAGGAATCAAAGAAAGAAGAGGCATAGAACTGATTCTCCTCCAGAGGGAGACAGAATGCAATCTTGTCAACACTATGATTTTGGTCCAATGATACTGATTTTGGACTTGTGACTTCCAGAACTATATTTAAATAACTTTCTATTGTTGTAAGCCACCAATTTCCTACAGCATCTATGGGAAACTAATATAATTGCTTAAAGTTTTGCTAAGGAAAAAAAATTTCCCTGAAATTTAAAGTTGTAACAAGACTTCATTTCTCACTTTTAAAATGTTCATAGGTTTAGATATATCTTTTCCCATGTCATTATTCAAAGCTTCAGCCAAGCAGCACAAACTAATTGCTAACGGAGTTCTGTTCCAGTTATGTATGGGTGCATAATAAATCACCATAGAGCTTGGATTTAAAATAATGCTTACCTGTATATTTTGTATAATATGAAATTTTAGCATGACTTGGTAAATTTAGATTGTCTTATTCCACTCAGTGTTGGCTGGAGTGGCCCAAAGGTTCAGGGCAGAATCATTTGAAGTCTCCTATACTAGTAAATCCTGGTGTGATGCTGTGGGTTTATGTGCTAGGCTTCAAGATCGGTTTGAAATGCACGGTCAGTAGTCCAAGCTCACCAGCCACTCCTCAGAAATCCTATACAGGGTCTCTATGAGTCAGAACCAACTTGACTGCACTTAACAACAACAACAACAATAACACATGAATAAGACTTCAAATGATTCAGCTAAGACCTTGACTGTTGTATCATGCATAGTATGTATACAAACATAGTATGTAGGAAATACCTACATACTATGTCTCCATGTGAGCTATCCTTCTTTACAGCATGGTGGCTGACTCCAAAGGGAGAGTATCAACACCACCACCAAAAAAAGATCCAAGTCAAAGCCATATTGTTTGTCATGACCCAATATCACTTTCATCACATTGTATTCATCAAGTCAGTAAGAAAGTCCTTTCTATATTCAAAAGGGTGGTGAGGGAGGGCAGTAGTATCTGCCTTTTTTCTTTTAGGGAGAAATGCAAGGTTCTAGAAGAACAGATAGGATAAGAAATATTGCTATGGCCATTTTAAAAATTTATCATCTGCTTCAGTTCTTTTGAAATAGTTTACAAGTAGTTAACTTAAAACTATCAGCCTCAACCCCTGTGCCAAGAAAGACAGAGAATCTTTCTGTGATATTCATCTTGGGAAACTGCAGATCATGATGCACATATACCTGTAACTTGACAATCCCACATCAGAGATTCCAGCACCTCCCCTTTTAGTCAGGCTAAAAGTCAACATGCATACAAATGCTTAAAAGTAAGGCTTAATCATTGAAACTGTTGTTCTGGAAGGTGAGTGCTAAGTGAGAAATGATTATGTAGAACTTAGAACTACTCACTACTGGGGCAAAGTCAGAGAAATTTGTTGTTGGAAATTTGTTGGCAGTGGTTTTGGAGATCTGTCAGACTATCATTTATATATGGGTTTCTTGGGCTCAGATTCTTTTCTGAAGTTTTAATTTGACCAGTTTTTCTAATTGTTAATTTACTATTTCTAATAAATTTATTGTTGTGAGGAACAAACCTTTGTTGGAATTTGCTATTTCAGCTGATTAACGTGAACTTCATCTTCTCTCCTGAAGTGGTAATGGATAACTGGCTTTCTGCATTCTGTATTTCATAGAAGATATGTTCTTTGATTAAGTTAAGGTCTCTGAGGTGGCATCAATAATTAGTACTATTATTCCCAAGAAGGTTTATGAACAATTTGAAAAATAAATATAAAGGCCAAAGACGGAGGATATACATGACTGCAACTGGTTAGGAAGATACATCATTGGATCCAGCATTAATCATAGGTGCTGGGGGACAACTTAGGTAGTGGTGGACAACAGGGTAGATGTATACAAATAGGCCTGAAAGAGCAAAAGAGAATGTCTGCAGCCTCCCTACTCTGAGGAAGAAAAGCTGAAAGAAGTATGCTGAATTAATCATCTCCTATTTACTAATCTACATCACCAGGGCAGAATGAATTAAGGGATAACCTTAACCTAGTTGAACTGTCTTCAGAGAAAAAAAATATCTTAATTGGGGTAGAAGCATTCCCTTCTAACAATTACCAACAAGAATGAGAAAAAAATCCTTTACTACTAAAGCTACCTATAATAACATAGCACACAAACATTCAGTTTGAATTTTCCCTGCTTATTTGCAAACAAGATTCAATATATTTAATGAGATAGTGTGACCAAACATTACTAGACTAATAACCACAAGCTTACTCTTTTATTTTTAAGTTATCACTTGTTTCGATAGCTGTTCTTGCTGCTAACTACGGTCTTCTCCCCACACCTGCATAGCACTTCCACTCCAAGGCTTTCAACTTTTCCTCTGGAGTTGTAAAAACTCAGAAATAGAAAGATGGCTTTTTCCTGGTTACATTCAGCAAAAATCTGAAAGCTGTGAGTCTTGACAATCTCTACACAGTCAAACGAAACATTGAAGGAATCACCATACATTTTCAGAAACACTCATTAGGGAATATCCTATTTATGGTTCAGCTACGGCACATAAATCATTCTATAAACTTCACAAGCTTAGATTTAATGGAGTGAAGCACATGCAAAACGGGTAGGGAAAACAACCAATTCTACTGTCCTCCAAACCAATACTTTTCCGTCCTCAACAACTGAAACAAATATTTAGAAACTCTGTGGGATAAAGAAATGCTTTCCAACAATTACGAGCCTGGTAGGTAGCACAGTGGTCAAGAGCTCAGCTGCTAAATGAAAGAAACACAGTTTGAATCCACCAATTGCTCAGTGGGAGACAGATGTGGCAGTGGACTACTGTAAAGATTTGCAATCTTAGAAACCTTATGGGGCACTTCTACTTTGTTCTGTAGGGGCTCTAGGAGTTGGAATTAGCTCAATGGTGGTGGGTTTCATTTTATTTTTATTTTCCAAAGATCAATTCTGAAGTTCAGGTGCATACAAATAAAGTTTAGTTTGTCATGCAAGAGCCTGTTTAACACACTCAAACTTCTGGATACCACAATGCACCCAGAAGTTGTGTGTGATTGTGTCATCAGTGATTCATTCAAGAGACAAGCCATTAAGATCCCAGCTATGTGACGGTTTAAATTGAATGCTTAAAAGAACAAACAAAAGATCAGAACTTTTAAAGAAGATGAAGGGAACTAAATGAGTTGTTTTCATTACCTAGGTGATCTTGAATGATCCTACCATCTTAAAGGAGAACCAGTTATTTTTGTGTTTGTTCATTTTTGTGTGTCTGTAAGTGATACTTTGTAAGGGAAGATGGTTCAGCAAAAGGTTCAAAAGAGCAAGAACCATATCTGCCTTGTTCATTTTGTATTCTAAAAACTAAGTATAAAATATGACATATAATAGGTGCTCAATAAACACCTTTATTCACCCATTTATATTTAATATAAAGCACTATGTGATCTGCCCCCTGCCATTTTCTACCCTACACTTCCTCTATGCTAACTCTGCTTCAGTCATATTCACCAGCTTATCGCTATTCAAGCATACCAAGCACAGGGTCTTTGTACTTGCTCTTTTCGAAAATACCTCTGTGCTTCATTCCCTCAATCTATTCAAGTCACTACTTCTCAGAGAGGAGTTCCTGAAGATCCCATAAAAAGAGCATCCCTGAATCCACTATCACCACTACTTTCTATCACTTTATCCTGCTTCATTCTTAGCACTTTTCATTCTCCAACATTGTATTATATAACTTATTCATTTATTATCAATATCCCCACTATATAGGTAAGCTTCATGAGGGTAGAGTCTCTGATATGTTCAACAATGAGTCCTCAGAAATTGAAACAATATCTTGTACAAATATTAGTTGAATCAGTTAATGGGAAAATGTTTCAATATCACTATATTTCAGGGCATTTTTTAAACTCTATGTCATTGGGTTATATTCTTTGCCTGATCTAAGAATCTCTTTTGATTGGCAGTAGATATGAGAAATAAGTATTTATTGTTAATACTGAGAAATTTAGTTTTACTTCTGCCATTTAATTTTTTTAAAAGCTTTTATTGTGCATTGAGTGATAGTTTACATGGGAGAACATCAGTTTTGCATTCATTCTATCATATTTCATATCATTGCAATGATTACAATCCCCTCCATGCATCACCATTCAACAGTGTTTGCTTCTATGCCTTCTGGGGTTTTGTTTTTTTTTTTATGTACACAAAAACATTCAGGAACATACATTTAAACAACCCAAGGGCACATTCTGCAATCCTACCTCCTGGGCACCAGCACACAGCCTTTCTCTTTCCATGAGTCTAGAGTCTTCAGCTGCTCTATCTCTCAATGATGTCACCTTTACCTCCATCTCTGGTGTTGCTGCTTCTCTGGATAGGGTCCAACATTCTATTCATGCTCTTCTCCGTAGATTGGCATTTAATTTTTAAAACTCGTGTTTTCTTTGTTTTTATTTTCCTTCTTCTTTTTTGGAAGTATTTAATTTTAAAATGTTTTCCTTGTATTACTTATTAAATGTTTAAAGTCTCTGGTTTATGTTTTTCTCAATTTTATTCAAATGTTTTTCAGATTACAAAATTAATATATGACATTTTATTAAGTAAAATAATATAATACAAAGATGTTACAATTGGTAGAATTCCAAGATTCCCAACACCTGATAGTATATTCTCTGTATACTCCCTGAATATTTCCCTTTGAGTGTGGGTTGTTGTTGTTAAATGTTGCTGAGTTGGTTCTGACTCATAGCTACCCTATGCACAACAGTACTGCATCATACTTACAATTGTTGTTATGTTTGAGCCCACTGTTGCTGCCACTGTGTCTATCTATCATGTTGGGGTCTTTCTCTTTTTCATGAATGCCCTACTTTTCCAAGCATGAAGTCTTTATCCAGGGCCTAGTGCCTCTTGATAACATGTCAGAAATATGAAAGATGAAGTCTCACCATCCTGACTTCCAAGGAGCATTCTGGTTGTACTTCTTCCTACACAGACTTGTGTGTTCTTCTGGCAGTCAGTGGTACTTCCAATATTCTTCACCAACACCTTAATTCAGAGGCATCAATTCTTCTATCATCTTCCTTATTTATTGTCTAACTTTCGCATGCATATGAGGCAATTGAAAATACCCTGGATTGGGCCAAACACACTTTAGTACTCAAACTGATACCTTTGGTCTTGAATACTTTAAAGAGGTCTTTTGTAGCAGATTTGCCTTATGCGTTATGTCATTTGACTTTTTTTCTGCTGGTTCCATGAGTGTTGATGTATATCCCAGCAAAATGAAGCATTTGATAACTTCAATCTTTTCTCCATTTAGCATGATGTTATTTATTAGTCCAATGTTGAGGGGGTTTGTTTTCTTTACATTGAAGTGAAGTCCATATTTGAAGGCTATAGTGCTAGATCTTCATCAGTAAATATTTCAAGACCTCTTTACTTTCAGCAATTAAAGTTGTGTCATCTGTATATCACTTGCCATGGACTTCTTCATATAATCCAGCTTCTCAGGTTATTTGTTCAGAATATAGATTGATGGAGAGGAGATTGAATTTGTAAAACACATTATTTTGCTCGAATATAGAGTCCACACTACCACTGTAGCAGTCAAAAAATCAAATTATATAGTGCATTAGACAAATCTGTTGCACAAGACCACTTTAAAGTACTTAACAGCAAAGATACTAGTTTGAGGACTAAGGTGTGCCTGACCTAAGCCAAGATATTTTCAATTGCTTTATATGCATGTGAAAGTTGGACAATGAATAAGGAAGATCATAAAAAAATTAATAGATATGAATTATAGTGTTGGAAAAGAACACTGAAAGTACCATGAACTACCAGAAGAACAAACAAATCTAGGTTGGAAGAAATACAGCCAGTATGTTCCTTAGAAGTAAGGAATGGTGAAACTTGGTCTCTTATACTTTGGACATATTATCAAAAAGGACCAGTCCCTGGAAAAATATGTTAGGCTGATAAAGCGGAGGGTCAGAAAAAAAGAGGTCATCATCTAATGACATAGATTGGTATAGTGGCGGAAGCAATGAACTCAAACAAAACAATAATTGTGAGGATGGCACAGTACCAGGCAATGTTTCTTTCTGTTGTACAGAGGATCACTGTGAGTCAGAACTAACTTGACAGCACCTAACAATGACAACATATAGATTAAATAACTACGGAGAAAAGACACAACCCCAACACACACCTTTCCTAATTTTAAACCATTCAGTATCCTTTTTTTTTTTTTAATATTTTATTGTGAATTATGTAGATAGTTTACATGGGAGAATAATAGCTTTACATTCATCCTATCATATATTGCATTACATTGCCATGGTAACAATCTCCTCCATGCATCATCAAACAATCAAATGGTACACCCCGCAAGGATTCCCCCTGGTGGTCAGCACACAGCCCCTTTCCCTCTCATACACTCCATCTCTGCACATCATCATCTCTGCCTCCATCTCTGGCATCACTG
>NW_006408529.1:38162049-38163572 GCF_000296735.1 Chrysochloris asiatica | reverse complement strand
TATCTTTAGCAAAAATTTACTTGCATGTGATGTTAATGATATTGTTCAATGATTTACATATCCCACTGGGTCACCTTTATTTGAAATGGGCACAAATATGGATTTCTTCCAATCAGTTTGCCAGGTGGTTGTCTTCCAAATTTCTTGACATAGATGAGTGAGCACCTCCAGTGCTTCATCAGTACACTGAAAATTTTCAATGACTATGGGTGTGTCTTGTAAATATGATGCGATAATAACTCCTTGATTGTTGTTGTTAAGTGCTGTCTAGTCAGTTCTGGCCCATAGCAACACTGTATAGGGTTTCCATGGAGCAGCTGGTGAGCTTGAATCACCAATCTTGCAGTTCAAACAGCTTTGCAGTCTGGTGCATTAACCCACAGTGCATCCATGATTAGGTTATGTTAAAGGACAAAGATGATGAGATGATGATGCAAAATGACATAAATGTCCATTTTGTATACTAGAGACAGATTATCCTCTTTATTCAGAGAATGTAGCAGCCATTTGAGAGAGGGTCAGTTGGCTAGAATATGAGTAGCCACTAGGAGCTAAAAATGAATCCTGGCCAATATCTGGCAAGAAAATAGAAACTTCAACTCACAATTTCAAGGAATTAAATTATTCTAACAACCTGAATGAAATTGGGAGAGAATCATGAGCTCTGAGTAACAGTGAAGCTGCTTAACACTTTGATTTTAGCCTTAGGAGGCTCTTAGCAAAGAACTCAGTTATGCTTTGCCCGGACTTCTGATCTAAAGAATCTTATGAATGGGTATCATTTTTTAAGCTGTTAACTGGGTAATAATTTGTTATGTAGCAATAATAAATAATACATATGCATACTATTTTTTTTTTTGGAGTCCTGGTGTGGTGCTATGGAAAACTACACCGGACTGTATGAACCATAAGGTTGGTGGTTCAAATTCACTAGCTGAATTTGACCTTATACAAGGTCTCTATGAGTTGGAACTAACTCAAAGGCACTTAGCAACAATGAAAACACAAGATTTTTTTACTTGAGCAACTAGAAGGATGGCGCTGTAAATAACTAAGATGAGATAGATTTCAGGAGACAGCACGGTACACATCTCATCTACTGAACGAGTGCAAGTCTAAGAGAGCCCTTGTAGGACTGGATCAGACAGTGAAAAGAAAACAAGTGTCTTTTATAGAATTCTATCTATACAAAAATTTCAGAAATATCTTGTTTCTTTGTTCCTTCATTACTGTCTCTAAAACTTGATTCCAAACTAAATAATGGATGTGTTTTCTCAAGCAAATAGAAATGTATTTAAGTGGAATTTAGGATAATGCTTTCTTTTCTTAATCCTTAAGCAAATATATTTCTCCATACACAGAATTAACTTCTTCTAGAACATGGGAACACTGAATGGTTTAAAATTAAGAAAGGTGTGTGACAAGGTTGTATTCTTTCACCATATTTATTCAACCTGTATGCTGAGCAAATAATCTGAGATGCTGGGTTATATGAAGAAAAACGTGGCATCAGGATTGGAGGA
>NW_006408529.1:38152022-38160639 GCF_000296735.1 Chrysochloris asiatica | reverse complement strand
ACAGTCATCATAAATGGATTTTATAGTTGTTAAATTTTATACTGTAGTGGAAGATTAAATATTGCCTTAAGATATACATGGCCTTTCCCCTTGCCTTTTGGGAGGTAATCACTAAATCCTTGGAATGTCTTGCTTGATGAGAATATCTTTGCTTTCTTATGATCTTGATCATGTCAT
Organism: Chrysochloris asiatica; assembly: GCF_000296735.1. NCBI lineage: Eukaryota > Metazoa > Chordata > Mammalia > Afrosoricida > Chrysochloridae > Chrysochloris > Chrysochloris asiatica. The sequence goes on along the minus strand of NW_006408529.1, from coordinate 38,160,462 downwards.
ATAAATCATTTAATTTATGGTAGGGATTTTGGGTCCCACAACATCAACTCAACCTCCAAAGGGTATAGAGACAGAAGTTAACCACATAGATGGTCAAATATGTCTATATAAAAGAGCTCCAATAAAACCTCTGGACACCAATATGCAGGTAAATTTCCAGGTTGACAACCCCATGTGTACTGTCACATATCATTACCAGAAGGAGTTAATGTCCATGAATCCACTTGGAGATACAACTGGAAGTTTTACATTTGGACCCCTACTGTACTCTGCCTCGTGTGACTTTTCCTTTGGATGATTTTAATCAGTATCCTTTCTGATTCCTGTCCTACAGTGCTACACCAGGACTCTAAAGGTATAAAAATATAAGCCACAAAATATAAACAAACAAATAATTTCAATTTCTATGTGACTTGTTGCTATTAAGTGCTTTCAAATTGGTTCTGACTCATTATGACCCTTTGTAGGGTTTTCAGGAGTCCTGGTGTGGTGCTGTAGGATAAGCACTAGACTGCAAGGTCTGTTTGAACTGCAAGTTCAGGTCAGTCAGTCAAACTCACCAGCTGCTCCTTGGAAATCCTATACAGGGTCACTAAACAACAACATCACATTTTCAAGAAGCAGCTAGTGTGTTTGAACCACTGAACTTGCAGTGAGCAGTCCAGTGCTTATCCTACAGCACCACACCCAGACCTACCTAGAATATTCCTACCTTGAATAATAGACTGATCCAGATGTCATTCTTTGGCTAATTTTGAATCACTGTTTTTCAAGATAAATTTATAACTTTTTTTATTTCTAAGTAAAATAAAAAAATAAAAAATTAAGTATTGTTGTTGATGTAAAGTGCTGTAGAGTTGGTTCCATCCCATAGCAACCCTGTATAGGGTTTCCAATATATATTAGTAAATGACAGGTAAATTAATTTAGATCTTAACAACACCTTCTAAAGCTAGATATGTGACCTATTAAGTGCCATCAAGTCAGTGTCCACTCATAGTAACTTGAATATCTCAGATTTTAAATACCATCAATTTGAGAAACAAAAAGCTATATTTTGACTAGCTTGCTACTTAAAGTAGTAAATAGCCTGTTGTTGTTAAGTGCCATCAAAGCAGTTCTCACTCGTAGTGACACTGCATAGGGTTTCGGAGGAGCAGCTGGTGGGTTTGAACCACCGACCTTACAGCTCAAGCTGACCTTGGGGTCCAGCACATTGTCCTGCATCACCATACTAAGACTCCAAATAACCAGTAATCAGCCTTCTAGTGCAAAAGAACAACATGACTGGATCTATATGCTCTTCATTGCAACTTTCCCAGGCATTTTTAAAGCAGTTTATACCCAAAGAAAAAGGAAATTTTGTGTTCAGAATATTTTAAGAGGGAGTAAAAGTACGGAAGAAAGATGCTTTCTGGAATTTTCTAGCTCCAAGATGAATCTAAATTCACTCAATAAACATTCCCTAAGTTTCAAGCAGTGATGAAATGTTATGATCAGTACAGACAAATGGAAGTCATTGCTGAAAAAAAATTCACAAGTTTGGCAAAAAAACAAGCCTCACAATGTACTTAACACAGAGCTACAAGAGGGTGAGTCAAAAATTGTCCACACTCTGACTGTAGAATTTATTTTAATCAAATTTTAGAGCAGACAAATAATATCATTTTCTAACATGATCTCCTTGATTTTCAATACACTTTGTCCATCTGTCAACAAACTTTCATATTCCCTTATTTTAAAATGTCTTAGGCTGAGCTTCGAGCCACGAATGCATTGCTGTCTTAATTGCTTCATCAGAGGTGAGTCGTCATCCTTAACAGGCTGCTTTCGGGAACCAAACAGGTGGAAAGCCTGATGGAGCAAGATCAGGACTATAGGGAGGATGCTTTACTACCTCTAAATGAAGTTTTTGCAGAATGCCAACAGTGTGGGCAGCAGTGTATGGATGTGCATCATCATGCAGGCTCCCAATGCCCTCAGCTAGCAGTCATCTGCATTTATTCCAAAGTTTAGGCTTCAGCTCTATACAGTGAGCATCTCACTGTTTCAAACACTGTCAACTGTTGAACCTTTTTCCTGACAGTGTTCCAATACTGGCCCTTGAGAATCCCAGAAAACTGTAAGCATCAATTTTCCAGCTGATGGTTGACTTTTGAACTTTTTCTTGGTTGGTAATTGAGGATGTTTCCTTTCCATACTCTGCCATTTACTCTCAGGCTTGTATTGATCAATCCATATCTCATTACCAGTACCGATTCTTTTTTTAAAAACTTTGACCTTCCTTCTATTATTGGTCCAAATTTTGTTTGCAGATGCCCAAACACATCTGTTTATGCTCTTTGTGAGTTGTTTCAGTACCCATCTCACATCAGTTTTCAAAACCCATGTCTGTTGCGGATTATTTCATAGGCAGAACCATGACTGATTTGCCACATAATCCACTATCACTCATCTATATCACAGAATCATTTCGCATGCATACTTAATGTTGTCATCAGCTGTGAACATGGACAGGCCTTTTAATGTAACCCGAGTGCAGATAATATTTGACTCACCCTCATGCCTCATGCATCCATAAGTCACATGATGAAAGTCTTTGATGTTCCTTTTCATGTTTCAAAGCAGTAACAGCCTAGAGAGAAAAAAAAAAAGAGAGTGACGATTTACATAAATAGGGTGAAGAGATATGAGAACCCACTGCTCTTATCTCAAGGTCAAAGGGTGCCAGTAGAACAAGTCCAAAATCAGCCCCTGTCTTCATTGCTGCATTTACCCACAATTCCACTTATATGCCGACCCAGGTGGTCACCAGTGAGCATATGACTTGCCGGTTCCCTTTAACTTTCAGTTCTGGGAAGGGTTTTCTCTTATGGGCTGACTTTTCTTGCCTTGATTCCTCTGAAACTCAAATGGCCAGACTGTCTGCTTTCTTCCACTGCTTGAATCTCCTGTTCTCCCAGCAATTCTAGAGTTGGTCTACATGTCTTTTCAAATACAATTGTACCAACTCTGAAGGTTCTGGGTGGGGCTCAAGATTTCACCTGAATCCCATACTCTGAAGGCAGGTACACTTGAATGGATTTGCTAAAAGGAGAGTTAGATTTGCCAAAAAAGAAATAGGCTTTTTGCTTTAAGCCTTTGTAGAGTATGGGGCTTTAGGTGAAATCCTGAGACCCACACAGAACCTGGAGATTTAGTACATTTGCATTGGAAAAGATGTGAAGACCAACTCAGAATGTCTATAGGTCTGAAAGGACTCCACGGCATTTAACAACAACAAAAATACACTGAAGGCAGGTTTATAAGTTCTCTATAATCATTATTCCCAATATTCTTATCACACATCTATTTTACAATAATAGGTAGTAGAAACCAATATCCATAAGTCACTCAAACACATAAACCTTTTAAAAACATTCTAAGTTTATTCTTTGCTTCTACCTTGGACTAGCCCCATTCATACCACATGGCCTTGGGCCTCTGGCAGGGTGGATTGCAGTAGGCCCATATCCAGGATCAGCCATCCTTTTTAACCAGCTTGTCATTGGCTTCAGACAACTCCAGAAGTTGTCGCTCTCGCTCTCCCCTCTGCTTTATCCCATGCCTCTTCATTCTTTCTCTTATAAATCCTCATAATTCCATAGTTTAGAAGTCATTGCAATGACTCCTGCTCACAACTCCAACTGCTTAAACCAAGTAGGGATCATGTTTGACTTCCTCTGACTCCACAGAAGGAAAGAGGACCAAACTGAAAATCAGCCCAAGGCCAATTCCTATGAAGTGGATGTCAGACATGCCCCCAACCTATATCAGTGCCTTTAAAATTAGTAAGCCTTGAGAACCAATTTAGAACATTCATCCTTATGAGTTTGCTTCTCTAGAACCCCACTCTCCCATTACCACATATAATGAGTTTTCTAGAGAGGCAAAATCAGTGAAACATGTATATGTATATATATGAAAGAGAAGTTTATTATCTTACAATCATAGTGTCCTAGGTCCCCAGGGGAAGAGAGAGAGTGAGTCCCTTTCACATGTCTGTTATATTGGGAGCAGGCCATACCCTAAGGAAGCATCCCTTTAATTGATTGGCTGCTCATAGCTGCTAATCATATAGTTAACTATGTCTATAGTAGGTTTCATCATCATGGGAATAATTGTATCTCAACTGCTAAACCTCTGGAAATCATGACCTAGTCTAGTTGATGCAGAAGCCTAGCCATTACAGATCCCTACCTAGAAAAGTGATGACAGTAGAGACAGTGGCAGAGTTGGTGGCGTGGAGAAACAGAGCAGTTGCAGGTTTTAGGTCTATGGACTGAAAACAGCTGTATGCGTGCGGGCAGAAGGCTGGCTGGCAGAATGTTTCCTTTGGACATTTAAATATATATTTTTGTTTTGTAATTATACATCACATAGTTTTGCTTTGTGAAATATAAGATGCAAATGGGGAGCCACCGGAAAGAAGTAGGATAACTATTGTTGCACGGAAGGGACTGTAATCATTGAGATGAAACAAAAAGTATATAATTCATTGAATGTAAATCTGATGACTTTGTCTATAAACCTGTACATCCAATTCACAATAAAAAGTTAAAATAAAACACAAGAAAACATCTTTCCACTGTTCTCTGGTTTCAGCCAAGATCTAACTAATATCAGCAGTGATATCCCTAGTTCCATGTCCTCTTTTGAATCTGGCTTGAATTTCTGGCAGCTCCCTGTCAATGTATTGCTGCAATTGAGTTATCTTCAGCAAAATTTTACAATTTTTACAAAATTTTACAAACAATATTAATAATACTATTTGAATATTTCCACATCATGTTGGGTCATCTTTCTTTGGAATGGAGACAAATATGAATTTCTTCCAATTAGTTGGCCAGGTAGCTGTCTTACACATTATTTGGCACAGACAAGTGAGTACATCCACTGCTGCATCAGTTCGTTGAAACATTTCAACTTGTAGTCCATTAATTCCTGAAGCCTTCTTTTTTACCACTGTTTCCGCTGTGGCTAGGACTTCTTTCTTCAGTGCCATTAGTTCTTAATAATATGGTACCTCTTGAAATGAGTTAACATTGGCCAATTCTTTTTGGTACAATTCTTTTTTTTCCCCCATGCTTCCTATATAATTCAATATTTTACCCATGGAATCCTTCAATATTGTAACACGAGGCTGGAATTGTTCTTCAGTTCTTTCAGCTTGAGAAATGCTGAGTGTGTTCTTCCCCTTTGGTTTTCTAATTCCAGATTGTTGTATATTTCATTACAATATTTGACTTTATCTTCTCAAGCCACCCTTTAGATTTTTCTGTTCAGTACTTTTACTTCATTTCTTCTCCTTGCTTTTGCTTCTCTACTCAAGAACAAGTTTCAGTCTTTTCTGACATCAACTCAGGTCTTTTTTTTTTTCTGCTTAGTGACCTTTTCCTTTCTTCATTTAAGATGTTCTTCATGTCATACCATAACTCTTCTGATATTCTATCATTAGTGTGTAATTTAGGGGTGGGGAACGTATGGTCCACAGGACATATAATGTCCACGAAATCATTTGACCTGGCCCTGCCAAAGCAACTACAGTTCTAGACGTCACATTGTTGTTGTTGTCAAGTGCCATGGAGTCAGTACTCACAGTGACCCTATGCAACAGAACGAAATGCTGCCTGGCCCTGCACCAACCATTCAATAATTGCTACATTTGAGCCCATCACTGCTGCCACTGTGCAAATACATCTCATTGGAGTTCTTCCTCTTTTTCTCTGACCCTCTATTTTACCAAACTTGATATCCTTCTCCAGCGACTGCTCCCTCCTGATGATATGTCTGACAACAGTGTCATATTGTCAGCCATCACATTAGGAGTCAGTTAATTAAATGCTTCATCTAATATAGAAGATTAATTTTAATTTTTAAGTTGATAACTTTGTATGTACCATGAGTGATGTTATAAATTTTGGCAGAAAAAAGATTCCCCACCACCAGTCTAGTGCAGCCAATTTGTTCTTGAGATGGTCTCTAAATTCAAGTGGAATATACACAAAATCATAATCTGACTCTAGTAGACTTCTTTTAATTTTCTTCAGCTTCAGCCTGAACTTGCATATGATCATTTGATGTCTGCTTCATGACTGACCCTAACCTTGTTTTGACTGGTAATGCTCAGCTTCTCCATTGTCTCTTCCACAGATGTTGTTGTTGTTGTTAACTGCTGGGGAGTTGATTCTAACTCATAATGGCCCTGCATAGGGTTTCTGAGAAACAATTGGTGAATTTAAACTGCTTACCTTGTGGTTTTTTAAAGTACTGAAGAGCAGAGATGTCAGCTTGAGGACTAAGGTACGCCTGACCCAAGCCATAGTATTTTCAATAACTTCATATGGATGCGAAAGCTGGACAGTGAATAAGAAAGGTCATAGAAGAATTGATGCCTTTGAGTTGTGGTGTTGGAGGAGAATACTGAAAGTGCTGTGGACTGCCAAAAGGACCAATAGATCTGTTTTGGAAGAAGTACAACCAGAGTGCTCCCTGGAGGCCAAGATGGCTAAGCTTCGTCTCTCCTACTTTGGACACATTGTCCGGAGAGAACAGCGCTGGAGAAGGATGTCATGCTGGGTAAGGTGAAAGGTCAGAGAAAAAGAGGAAGACCCCCAATGAGATGGATCAGCCAGGTGGCATCATTGATGGCATCAAGTGTGGCAGCGGTGGTGAGGTTGGCCCAGGATCGGACATTATTTCATTCTGCTGTGCATGGGATCACTATGTGTTGGTTCCGACTCGATGGCACCTGACAACAACAACCTTGTGGATAACAGTGCAGTGCTTACCCTACAACACCATACCAGGATCCCATAGATATAGTTGGTTTAATTCCTATATATTCCATCTGGTGAGGTCCATGTGTATAGTTACAATTTAAGTTGCTGAAAAGGTATTTGCAATGAAGAGGTTATTGGTCTTATAAAATTCTATTATGCAATCTCCAGCACTGTTCTGTTACCAAAGTCCTATTTTCCAACTATTCCAATCACCAGTAATTATCAGCGCATCTTGACTCCATGTTTGATCAATTTCAGACTGAAGAAGTTGGTAGAATTCTTCAGTTTCATCACTATTGGCTTTACTGGTTGATTCAACTTGTCCTCAGTTATTCTGGATTTGGATTTGCTTTCCTTCCTTACAATGTTTCTAAAAGTGCCACCAATATTGAATGACTTAAATATAGACATATTATCTTAAAGAGCATTGTTTTGATCAAGGAAGTCCCTTCACAATGAAGGGGGAAAAAAAAACAACTACTGGCTTTTATTATATATGCCACTATCTAAAAGCAGGTGGGCTTACAGAGCATTGTAATGGTCTAATGAAATGATAGACAGTTAGATTGCAGCTCTGAAAGATGCTGTGTATCTTGTGCTTCTTCTATAACTAGAATATGTGTCCAGGAACCAATGGGTAAAAATACATGTGAAGCCTCTAAGAATTACACCTAATAATACACATGTAAAATATTTGCACATTCATTTAACTCTGTTATCTACTAGTTTTGGCATTTTTTTCTCAAGAAAGGAAATAACCAAACCAGGGTATTTGTACTCCCTATGCCACTGGACCTGAAGTTAGAAAACCAAAATGGAAGAACACACTTAGCATTTATCAAACTGAGGGAACTGAAGAAAAAATTCAAGCCTTGACATGCAATATTGAAGGATTCTGTGGGCAAAATATCCAATGATGCAGAAAGCATCAAAAGAAGATGGAAGAAATACACAGAGTCACTGTACTAAAAAGAAATGGCCAATGCTCAACCATTTCAAGAGGTAGCATACTATCAAGAGCTAATAGTCCAGAAAGAAGAAGTCCAAGGTAAAGCATTTAATCTGTTCTTGAAATGATCTCTAAATTCAGGAGGGCTACATTCAAGGTCATATTTTGATTCTCATTGATTTGTTTTAATTTTCTTCAGCTTCTGCCATAATTTACATATGAGCAATGATTAATGGCATTGGCAAAGAACAAGAATCCAAGATTTGATGGGATGCAAATAGAAACCTTTCAACAAACTGATGTGGCACTTGAGGCACTCACTCATCTATATCAAGAAATCTGGAAAACAACTACCTGGCCAACTGACTAGAAGAAATCTATATTTGTGTCCATTTCAAAGAGAGGTGACACAACGGAATGTAGAAATTATCAGACAATATCACTGACATCCCATTCAAGTAAAGTGTTACTAAACATAAAACAAAAACGACTGAACCATACACTGACTGAGAATTTCCAGAGGTTCAAGCCAGATTCAGAAGAGGACAAGGAATGAGAGATATCATTGCTTACATCAGATGGATCTTGGTTGAAAACAGAGAATACAGAAACATGTCTACCTGTGCTTTATTGAGTGTGCAAAGGCTTTTGATTGTGTGGATCATGACAA
>NW_006408529.1:38137293-38151022 GCF_000296735.1 Chrysochloris asiatica | reverse complement strand
AGATCTGTGTTGGATGAAGTACAGCCAGAGTGCTCCTTGGAAGCCAGGAGGGCCAAACTTCGTCTCTCATACTTCAAACATATTATCAGGAGGAACCAGTCCCTAGAGAAGAATATCATGTTTGTTAAAATGGACTGTCAGAGAAAAAGGAAAAGACCCCCAATGATATGGACTGATACAGTGGTGGCAGCAATGGCCCCAGGCATAGCAACAATTATGAGGTTGGCCCAAAACACTCTCTTGTATATAGAGCTGCTATGAGTTGGTACCAACTGGATGTCACCTAATAAGAACAACAACATGCCAATGAATCCACCACTTAACTGTTAGTTTGTCATACTGTGGTGGCTTATGAGTTGTGATGCTGGAAGCTAGTCTACCAGTATTTTAAGTACCTGTGGGATCAGCCATGGTGGACAGGTTTCAGCAGAACTTCCAGATTAATACTGACTTGGAAGGAGAGGCTGATCACTTCTTAAGGTTTAGTCACTGAAAACCTTACGAATAGCAAAGGAACCTTGTCAGATATAGTGCCAGAATATGAAGGCACTTAAAATATGACTTGAGAAGAGCTGCCTCCTCAAAGCAGAGTTGGCCTCAATGATTTGAAAGGAGTAGAGTTTTCAAAACCTTCATTTGCTGATGTGGTACAACTCAAATGGGAAGTAACAGCAGTAAACATCCATTAATAATCAGAACATAGAGTGTAGGAAGTATGAATCTATCTAGGGAAATTGTTGTTGTTAAGTGCTGTTGAGTTGGTTCCAACTTATAGAGACCCTATATGGGATTTTCAAGGAGCAGCTGGTGAGTTTGAACTGCCATCATTGTGGTTCAAACTGACTTGAAGGTCCTACTGTGCCACAGTAGGATAATTGGAAATCATCAAATATTAAATGGAATGCATAAAAGATTGATATTGTAGGCATTAGTGAACTGAAATTGACTAGTATTGGCCATTTTGAATCTGAATCATATGGTTTACTATGCTGGGAATGTCAAAGTTAAGAGGAATAGTGTTGCAGTTATCATCAAAAAGAACATTTCAAGGTTTTTCATGATATATAAATGCTGTGTGTGACAGGATAATATCTGTACACCTACAAGGAATACTGATGTCCTGCTGTGGCACTTTAGGATAAGCACTAAACTTCTGATTGCTAGATCAGTGATTCAAACCCATCAGCCACTCCTTGGAAACACTATGTAGGGTTGCCATGAGTCAAAGTAGCTCGACAGTACTTAACAATAACCCATAAAAAGTTAAAACAACTATTACTCAAATTCACACACCAACCACTAAAGTCATTAATGACAGACTACATCTGAGGGAAGAGACATTATAGAAGCTTAGTATCATCAGACAGAACAAAGCCAAGGCAGATTGTGGAAAAGATCATTGCTTATATGTAATTTCAGGTAGAAACTGAAGAAAATTAAAACAAGTCAATAAGAATCAAAATATGACCTTGAATGTATCCCTCCTGAATCTAGAGATCATTTCAAGAACAGGTTAAACACTTTACACACTAATGACCAAAACCAGAGGAGTTGTAAGATGATATCAAGAGCATCATATGTGAAGAAGACAAAGGTCATCAAAATGACAGAAAACAAAGAAAACACTAAAATGGATGTGAGAAGAGACTCTGGCACTCGCTCTTAAGCATAGAGATACTAAAGCAACTGGATGTAATGAAAAGTGCTGAACAGAGCATTTCAAACAGCAACTCGAAAAGACCAAGTCAAGTATTATAATGAAATCAGTAAAGACCTAGAGTTAAAAAATAAAAAGGGTAAAGCACATTCAACATCTCTTAACCTGGAAGACCTGAAGAAAAAAAATCAAGCCTAGAGCTGCAAAATTGAAACATTCTATGGACAAAATATTGAATGCTATAGGAAGTATCAAAAGAAAATGGAAGGAATGCACAGTCACTGTGTCAAAAGAATTGGTTGATGTTCAAGCATTTCAAGAGGTAGCATATGATCAAGATTGATGGCGTTAAAGGAAGAAGCCCTAGTTGTATTGAAGACATTGGCAAAAAACAAGGCTTCATAAAATGATGTAATACAAATTGAGATGTTTTAACAAACTGAAGTAGAGCTGGAGGAGCTCATTCATCTATGCCAAAAATTTTGGAAGACATCTGCCTGGCAAATTGATTGGAAGAGAGTCTATTTGTGTCAATTTCAAAGAAAGATGAACCAATAGAATGTGGACAATGTCATTAAGATTACATGCAAATAGAAGTTTGCTGAAGATAACTCCAAAACAGTAAGTGTAGTACATTGACAAGGAGTTGCCAGAAATTCAAGTAGGATTCAGAAAAATACATGGAACTAGGAATATCACTGCTAACATCAGACGATCTCATTTAATAGCAGAGAATCCCACAAAGATGTTTGTTGTTGTTGTTGTTAAGTGCCGTCAAGTCGGTTCCAACCCATAGCAACCCTGTATAGGGTTTCCAAGGAGCAGCTGGTGAGTTTGAACCGCCGACCTTGCAGCTCAAATGGCTTTGCAGTCTGGTGCATTAACCCACAGTGCCACATCAGGACTCCACAAAGATGTTTACTTGTGTTTTATTGACTATGCATGCAAAGGTATGTGACAGTATAGATCATAACAAACTGTGGATAAAATTGTGAAGAATGAGTACTCCAGAACACTTAATTGTACTCATGAGGAACCTGTACATAGAGCAAGAGGCATTTGTTTTAACAAAACAAATAGATATTGTATGATTTAAACTCAGGAAAGATGTATACCAGGGTTGTATCCTTTCACCATACTTACTCTGTATTGATGTTATTGCTCCTGTTGTTAAGTGCTTTTAAGTATACTCTAACACATAAGAACACTGAATAGGGTTTCCAAGGAGCAGCTGGTGGATTTGAACCATCAACCTTGAAGTTAGATCACCAAATAAATCCAATAAGGTTGACTATATGAAGAAGAATGTGGCACCAGGATTAACTACCAGCAACACTCAGATGACATAGGCTTTTTGGGAAACCAAAAAGGACAAAAAATGCTTATTGATGAAGATCAAAGTCTGCAGCCTTCAGTATGGAATGAAGCTCAATGTAAAAAAAAAAAACAAAAATCCTCAAACTGTACTAATGAATATAATGATAAAGGGAGAAAGAATTGAAGTTGTCAAAGACTTCATTTTGCTTGGACCAACAATCAACACTCATGGAAGCAACAGTCAATAAAACAAATGCTGTATTGCATCAAGCAAATTTGCTGCAAAAGAACTCTTTTTGTTCAAATATTGTTCAAGAGCAGAGATTTCAGTTTTAGGACTAAGATGCACCTGCTGCTCTAAGCCATGGTGTTTTCAATAACCTCATATGCATGTGAACGTTGGACAGTGAATGAAAGAAGAATCAAGGCACTTAATACATGATATGATATGACAAAAAATAATGAAACTACAATGGACTGTCAGAAGAACAAACAAATCTGTCTTAGTTGAAGTATAGAGTGCTCCTCAGAAGTGAGGATGATGAGATTTTATCTATAATACTTTGGACATGGTACAGAAGGAACCAGTACCTGAAGAAGGACATCTTGCTTTGTGAAGTGGAGGGTCAATGAAAAAGAAGATCTCCATCAAGATGGATTGACACAGTGACAACAACAATGGGCTCAAACATAAAAACAATTGTGAGGATGGCACATGTATTGTGCATAAGGTTGCTATGAGTAGGAACCAACTCCATGGCACCTAACAACAACATGCCATTGGATGAATAGATTTTTTTTAAATAATGGGTTAAATTATTGCCTAGTAACTGAGACTCATTATAAAGAGGAAATGGATTTGCTCTTGCTAGATGAGGGCAGAGAAAAGTATGTTTGGGCCCCTTCCTAACCTGTCCTAATTGGTTTTAAGTAAAGAGCTATTGACACCCAATACCAGTAGGATTAACTATCGATGGTAGATGCTGATGAGTTGGTTTCATGGTTTCAACTCATAGGGACCCTATGCACATCAAAACTGCTTGATCCTGCACCGTCCTCACAGTTGTTCTGTTTGAGTCCATTGTTCCTGCCAGTGTGTGAATCCATCTCCCGGTGGGTTTTCCTCTTTTTTGCTGACCGTCCACTTTACCAAGCATGATCACCTTCTCTAGGACTGGTTCCTCCTGATAACAACTCCAAAGGATGAGAGGCAAAGTCTTGCCATCCTGACTTCTAAGGAACATTCTTGCTGTACTTCTTCCAACACAGATAAATTTGTTCTTCTGGCAGTCTATGGTACTTTAGTTTTCTCAAGCACCATAATTCAAATGCATCAATTCTTCTATGGTCTTCCTTATTCATTGTCCAACTGTCATATACATATGAAACAATTGAAACTACCATGGTTTGGATCATGCACACCTCATTCCTCAAACCATTATCTTCTTTGTCTTTTAACACTTTAAAGATGTCTTTTGTAGCAGATTAGCCTAACACAATACTTCGTTTGATTTCTTGAGATTCACTACGTTTTAGGATTATCCTGAAACTGGTCAAAATTGAGCTAGGAAGAGCACACTTCATTGAAACATAACTGGAGGAAAGGAAACAACTGTGTATGGGTAAAAGCAAGAGAAGTTATTTTATTTATAGCTGTGCTAACCAGTAAGGTAGCCATCACTCATAAGTGGCTATTTCTCTAAATTTAAGTTAACTAAATACAATTAAAAGTAACTCACAAACTTCAATGGTCACATTTTCAAGTGTTCACCAGCCACATGCAGCTAGAAGCTTCTTCACTGAGGATTGCAGGTACAGAACATTTCCACCATTACAGAAAGATTTGTTGGATAGTGCTAATCTATAGTCAAATGAGCAATTGAAGAAAGTAGGGTCATATCTCTAACCATACTTCCTTCCTTGCTAAGAATATATTTTAATCAACTTCTTTTTCCCTTCTTCCCTTACAGGTTCTTCCTGGACTTAATTCGTACCCCTCTAGTGTTTACACTGGTGTGGAGCTGTGAACTAATGTGCTAGACTGCAAAGTTGGTTTGAACCACAAGGTAGGCAGTCCAAGTTCACCAGATGCTCCTTGGAAACCCTATATAAGGTTGCTATGGGTCAAAACTTACTTGATAGTACTTAACAATAACAACAACACTGTATACACTTGGCTTGATTTTTACCAGAACCAACAAATCTGTGTTGAAAGAAGTGTAGCCAGAGTGCTCTTTGGAGGCCAGGATGGCCAAACTTCTTTTTATATTTTGGACATATTGTCAGGAGGACCAGTTGCTGGAGAAGGATATCATGTTTGGTAGGGTGGAGGGTCAGAGACAAAGAGGAAGACCCCCAGCGAGATGGACTGGCAAAATGGCAGCATCAATGGGCTCAAGCATGCAATGATAGTGAGGTTGGCCCAGGATCAGGCAGTGTTTCGTTCTGCTGTGCATAAGGTCACTATGAGTCGGTACCAACTCGATGGTATCTAACAACAACAACAATTGTATATACTCAGAGTCCTCGTGTGGCACTGTGGGTTAAAACATTAGACTGCCTAGTCAGTTTGAACTGCAAGGTTGGTAGTTCAAGCTCACCAGAAGCTCCTTGTCAACCCTCTACAGGGTTGCAACTGACTCGATGGCACTTAACAATAACAACAACAACAACAATTGTATATACTTACTGTAGGATCAGTACTAGACTGCTAACTTTAAGATCAAACCCATCAGCTATTCTTTGAAAACCCTATACAGGGCCACTATGAGTCAGAATCACTCAACACCACATAGCAACAACACTGTGTATACTATTTAAAAGTAGTAATTAAGTTTTTAGTTTAGACATTGTCTATAAAATACTGAGAAGGCATTGTAATAAAACTAGAAGAGGAACAGATAGTATTCAGAGATCTGAAACTTGGAGAACAGGTTTGGCAGATCTTTGCTTTACTATACAAGTGAAAATGGCCAGAAACTTTTCCTCTCAAACATCTGACAGTTGTTTAATTAGCTGGAAACTTGAACTTGGTCCACGGTGTGCCCCTGCTTGGGACATTAATGTGAAGCAAATGCAGAGACTGTTAAGAAATCATTCTGGCAGTGGCAGCTATAGAGTCTAGAATCCATGGTGCCAGCGTGAAACCATGGGCAACAAAGACAGATAGGGAGCTTTCACTGCTGGGGTGTGGTCTGTCTCATGAGGTAGATTTCCATGTACACCTTCCCACTGTACACCTACATTTATGCCATCAATTCTGTGAACACCTGTTTATCCTTCCAAATGAATATTTGAATATTTGTAATGTCTAATTTAGGTATAGTCAGTTGCTGTTGTTTGCAAATAAGAACTCAGCCTGATGACAAATAAAGATAAATATAGGTTAAATACATCATTTTTTCAAAAACACAAAGGCAAAAATTTGAAAAGGAATGTTTGTCTTTTAAGCATTGGAGAAAGAAAAAGCAAACAAAGGACAATCCACAATGAAGAAGAGCATAAATCTAGAAACAATTACTAAGCATAAAATAAAAATATATACAAGAGGCTAGAACAAGCATATAAATTATGATAATAAATTTAAATTAGCTCAATTCCCCCATTACAAAGACCTTTTTAAATTTTTAGATATATGCTAGTTAAGTATAAAGAAACACATTTAGCCGACAAGAAATGTTTTTTAAAAAGATAAGCAAAGGCTTAGATAAATAAAAGGAAGTATGACCCTTTTGATTTCAAACAAGATATAAATCTAACACGATATAAAGCAAAAAGCTATCCATGTAAAAGAGGATCCTTTTATATTCATAAAATGCAAAATTCATGTAAAATTTATAATAGCTATGAATCTTTATGCTTCATATAAAAACATCAAAATATACAAAACAAAAATAGGACTGCTGTGAGAGACTGTAAAACATCTCTTTGTGAGTTTTATAGGTCTATTAGGGAAAGGAGACATGGAGGATGAAACTAGGAGGTAGAATAAATTTGGTAGAATGAGCACAGATGTGTCTATCCATTCCCCATCAAATCTAGTGAAATAGAAAAGAAATAATTAAAAATAAATTACAGCAGTGCTGAGAAACAACGAATAGTGTCATCAGTGGACCAGAAATTTTTAGAAATCTTAGAAAATGAAGCATCATTGATAGGAGACTAATGGAGAAAGAAAAGGAAAAACAAGCTTCAGCTGAATACAACGGGGACAAAGTAAAAATAACCATAGAGGTAAAATAATTCCAGAAACACTTCAAATTAAGGTCAACAGATACAAAAAAAAAAAAAGGGGGGGCTGCAGGGTAAACAAGATAATTAATTAAAGAATTGTGGCATAAAAACTGTGTATGTAGCCATCTTCCTATCCTCTTCTCACAGCCATCAGCAAATAAAATGACTTCTACCCTAACATAGGAGTCTTGGTGTGGAACTGTAGGATAATCACTGGGCTGCTAACCACAGGTCAGAGATTCAAACCCACCTGCTGCTCTTTGGAAACCCTATTTTATACAGAGAGTTATGCGTCAGAATCAACTCGATGGCACTTAACAATAACAACCCTAAAATAATCATTTTAATCAAATTTTCTACATTGTGGAAAAAGAACTGCCTGATATTGTGGCACTGTAGGATCAGCATTGGACTGCGAACCACAAAATTGGTGGTTCAAACCCACCAGCTGCTCCTAGAAAACGCTGTACAGGGTTGTTATGAGTTGTTACCAACTTGACAGCACTTAGCAAGAACACATTAGAAAGAGTCCTGGTGTGGTAGTGGTTAAAGTGCTCAGCTGCCAATTGAAAAGTCAGTGGTTCAAACCCACCACCTGCTCCAGGAAAGAAAGAAATGGCAGTCCTATTCTGTAGAAACCCCCTGGGCATTTCTACCGTGGCCTCGCTATGAGCTGGAATAGTCTCAACAGCAAAGAATTTGGGTTTGGGGTTGGTTAGAAGGCTTGGCTTAAATTAGAATTAGCTGGGGGAACTTTTTTTTTAATTTTAATCCCAATACCCAGGTTGCTCCCAGACTAAATAAATCAGGATCTCTTTCTGGGAGTTGGCGGGGGTGGGGGAGGGAAGGGTAGGACAAAGCCTTCAGTAGTTGCTAAAGTTGCCCGGGTGATCCCAATATGTGCGGCCAAAGTGGAGACCCACAGGCCGAGTTGCTGGAAACTGAGGAGCAGAGATCAAAATAAGGATAAACTTTCAGGAAAAAAAAATATATTAAACGAAAGCTAGGTTTTGTCCAGAGGTAAAGGCAGTGAGCACAGCTCTCTGAAGTGGGAAATTTGAACTTCAAGACTCAGGATTGGTTCTTGGGTGAAAAAAGCTGATCAGTGACTGCTACCTCATCCCCCCATAGTAACCCACTGTCGCCTGCAGTGACACACACCCAGGAAGCTCTGTACTCACACAGCCTAAATGGCAACATCTCCCCAAAATGGCCCAAAACAAGATTGTGTGCTCAGAATCACAACCAGCCAAAAGAAATTCTCAAATAAAAATGTGAGCAGTCAATTCAACCTTTGAGGAAAAGCAATGCCCATGAAAGAAAAGAACCAAGCTCAACAAATAGTTTAGAACACAAAAGAAAAGAAATTTTGGGTTTTTTTTGTTTTTTAATGAGGACAATTAATAGCTCCAAGAGCCCTACTAGACTAGTGGGTTATGAGTTGAGCTGCTAGCTGCAAAGTCAGCAGTTTGAATCTACCAGAAGCGCCACAGGAAAAAGATGAGGTTTTTTGCTCCTGTAAAGATTTACAGCTTTGATAGCCCTATACCGCATTGCTGTGAGTTAGAACCCACTTGATGGCATACCACTGCCACCACTACTAATTGACATCTTCAGAGCAATAACAAAAGACTTCTGTGAACAAATAACTAATGCAGATATTGTTGTTGTTGTTTAGTGCCATTGAGTCGATTCTGACCCATATACAGAGTCGATTCCGACCCTGTATAGGGTTTCTAAGGAGCAGATGGTGAGCTTGAACCACTTATGTTGCAGTTCAAATGACTTTGCAGTCTGACGCATTAGCCCACAGTGTCACATCAGGACATTAAAAATATGACCATCAAATTTTAAAACTCAATAGGCTGAAAAGAAAATATACTAAAATAAAATTAAACTAAAGAATTCACTCATGTTGTTGATAAAAGCTCTCAGGTTAGTTCTGTCTGATAGTAACCCTGTACAAGTTCAAGGAGTGACTGGTAGATTTAAACTAGTGACCTTATGGTTAGCATTCCAATGCTTACCTTATAGTTTCTTACTAGGACTCCATAAGTGCCATATGGAGGTATATATTCTTCCATATTGCTATCAATAAAAAAATACTGATAAAAAAGACATTCACAAGCAGGTATAAAGGCTAAAACAAACCTTAAGTTGCTTAGAGAATTGACTCACTAGTTTTACAATGTGGTTTTTGTGGTTAGCTGCCATCTAGTCAGTTCCAGCTCCTGGTGACCACATTATTGTTGTTGTTGTTAAGTGTCATTGAGTCAGTTCAGATTCATAGTGACCCTACATAGGGCTTCCAAGAAACAACTGGTAGGTGTGAATTACTGACTTGTGATTAGCAGTCCAGTGCTTATCAATAACTATAGCATCACTCAAGGTGACCATGTACAACAGAATTAACTGTTTACCAGTTTTGAGTTCATCATTGCAGTTACTTAACCAATTCACTTCACCAAGGGTCTCCCATACTCTTACATCCTTGTTGACCCTCTTCTTCACCAAACATTATGTCCTCTTGTAGAAATTGATGCATCTTTATGACATTTCTAAAACAATTCAAACAATGCTCTGTTAGGATCTGTAAAGTTTTCATTGGCTCATTAGAAATACATCACTTGCCCTTTCTTGCCACTCTGTTCTAGGTTTCCACTGAAAACTGTCTTCTCTGAGTGACCTTGCTGGTTGAAATACAAGGGACAATAGCTTTCAGCATCATAGAAACACACAAGCCACCACAAAATGACAAACTAACAGATGAATGATAGAGTTTTACAGTGTTGTTGTTAAGTACCATCCAGTCGTATAGGGTTTCCAAAGCTTTAAATCTTTGTGGGAGCAGAAAGTCTCATCTTTCTCTGGGGAGTTGCTGGGGGCCTTGAACTACTGACCTTGTGGTTTGCAGTCCAGTGCTTATCCTATAAATCCACCACACTTTATAGTTGTTGTTAAGTGCTGTTGAGTAGGTTTCTGACTCATAGCTATATTGTTGCCAAGGAGTGGCTGGTGAACCTGAACTGCTAACCTTGCATTTCAAACTAACCTTGCAGTCCAGCATACTAACCCAGAGCACCACTCCAGGACTTTGCAATAGTAGGCAGGACATAAATACAATAAATACTTATATAAAAAGAAATAGATGAAAATTCTTGAACTGAAAAGAAGATCCAAGCCTTCAGAATGAAATGTGTACTAAGTACCAAACAGGAAGACAGAACAAGAAGACTTCTATCTATTAAAAAACGTGATGTAGTTCAAAACTTCACAGATAAATAGAAGAACCTAAAAGTCTATAGGGAAAATACCAGGCTCCAGACAAAGGAATGAGAATCAGCTTGACTTGTCATCAGCAATATTGGAAACTAAAAGACAATGAATATTTTCAAAGTTCTGAAGAATTAGTATTTGAGCAGGAGATGACATCTAATAACCATAATAAAGTTTTTTGCTTTTTTTTTAGTACTGTGGCTATAATAAAAATAGAGCAAGATAAAGAGACTGGTAAATCTAGGAAGATGAGAATGGGGGCAGTTTGCAATATCAAGACAAGACTCATAGACAAGGTAAGATTTGGGCAGACACTGGAAGAGGTGAGAAGATTCAGCCAGCAGATAAATCAGGAAGAAAATTTATAAAATGAGAAGTAAAGAAAAATAATGGTAGAAAACAAACATACTTTTCAATGTCCCACATTATGAAAATTGAGGAAAATTATGTTGTTGTTAAGTGCCTTTGAGTTGGTTCTGACTCATAGCTACCCTGTATAGAGTTTCTAAGGTAGCTAGTGAGTTTGAACCACTGACCTTATGGTTCAAACCAATCTTGAGGTTGAATGTTTATCCTATGGTGTCACAGTACTACCCAAAAATAGAGTACCAAAAGAAATATGCTATACTTATATGTGAGAACAATAAATGCAGAGAATAAACAATCTCTCAGAAATGTACCTTTTTTCTTTTATATTCCTATAACATTATATACATATGTTAACTTGGATCTGTACTATACGCACATTTTTATATGCTTGTATCCCCTAAAGACTGTGCTCTCTTAAAGAGCAGCAGCTAATTCTGACTCATTCAAGTACCCCAATTATCCAGCATAGAATGAGTTATTAGCACAAAATGAGTATCCAATTAATATTTTTGAATGGTGACTAAAGAAGCATAAAGAATAAAATTATTGCATACCTCCAAGTATACAAAAGAATCAAGACTAATTCTAGTTCATATTTATTTTGTAAGTGAATATTCATTTTTTAGTCTTACTGTTCTAAAGTATCAAAACATCAATCTTTTCCCATGTGTCAAATCTTTTAATCAATGAATCAATAACTCAAAAGCATTTTTAAAATACAATTTAAATATTATTTGGGTATATTCATTCATTCTATCAGCGTTATATTTGTGGATGACTGAATCCCTAAATTAGAAAAGAAAATAATACTGGTTTATCAATTAGAATGGCTAGAACCACAATTTAAAAAGCAGAGGTATTTCCCAAGTTATGAGTGTCTAATAACCCATAGTTACTAAACAACCCCCATAAAGCCTATTATATTAAAAATTCAGGGTTCATAATAACAAATTATGCTACTTTGCAACGCACACGAAAACATTATTATTACTGTATAATTGTGTTAAAGATATTTTAGTATATCTAGAAGTGGTTTTTTTATGCAGAGAAAGGTATACTCTATACCATGTTGTTGTTAAGTGCCATCGAGTCGGTTCTGACTCCTACTGACCTTATAAAGGTTTCAGAGAAATGGCTGGTGGCTTTGAACCACTGACCTTGTGGTTCAAAGTAACCTTTCAATCTAGTGCATATCCTACACTATATACTATGTTTTGTTTGCTAAATGCCATAGAGTCGGTTCCAACTGTATAAGGCTTCTGAGATGCTACTCAGGTTGAACCACCTATTTTCCAGTTCAAACCAACTGATAAATGTTTGACCAACTGACGTTATATACCAACCACACCTCACTGTTCCAATTTACGTACAAACTCAACTTACTGACAGACTTACAAACAGATCTCATATGTAATCTGGGGACTGCCTGAACCTAACTCAAAATGGTTTTAACAGTAGGAGTTTATGATCCAAATAATTAAGTCTTTAGACTTAAGTGGTTCCAGGTTTGGTTAATCTCACCACTCAACAATGTCTGGGCTCTAATTTAACTTCTGTATGATTTTTTGGCATCATGTCTTTATACAAAAACATCCAAAGACACAACATAAGAGTGGAATTTCTCCATGGGTCTCTCTTTTGTATCAGGAGTTTCCTTTATGCAGATGCTTTTTGATGTCTTCTTGCTAAAACTTGGTGCTGTTTCCACTAGCAAATGGAAACGGATTTCTTCATTCAAACGAAAAGGAAAGGAGGTAGCGGTTCCAATAATATGATGATGGAATAAGCAAACCCTACCATATCTCTCTCACAATTACAATGAAAAGTCTTGGACAGAATATGTAAAGAAAACATCTGTGTACTCTGAAAAGTAAATAATAGAAAACATACTAGTATTTTTGGAGGAAAGTTAAATTCTGTGGGACAACTCACAATTAAATCAATTGAATTTCTCAATTATTTTTTTATCACATATCACCTAGTTTAAACTGCTGGTGGTGTTAGTTGCTGCAGAGTCTTTTGTGACTCATGACTACTTTATGTAGTTGGTACAAAATGTTGCCTGGTCTTGTACCATCTTCATGAGTGATGGAACATTCGAGTCCATATAGAAAGTAGGGCAGACAGAACTGCAGAGCAGGCATGGACAGAAAAAGCTCCAAGAGAAACCCTCAGTTAGAGAAGAATATGGAAGGAAGACCTCACTATCCCCTCTTTTTATTTTCCCTGTCTTGTGTTGGAGGAACCATAGTGGACAGTGATTAAAGTGTTCAGCTGAAACTGAATTTACCAATCACACTGCAAGAGAAAGATGTGGCAATATGCTTCTGTAAAGGTTTACAGGTTTGGAAACTCTATCAATCCTACAGGGTTACTATGAGTCAGAATTGACTCAACAGCAGTGGGTTTGGGATATGTTCTGTGCTAAGGCAGCACCAGTCAGGAAGCTGCATTTTTATGGGAGCAGTCATGATAGGGCAGCACTGACCACAGAGGAACTTGGAAAAGGGGTCCCTGTTGTCTTGCGCTTTATCCTAACCATTTTGTAATTTTATGTTACATTGAAACCAATGATCCAACTGAGTTAAAGAATGTATAACATGTAAATTTGAGGTTGTTGTTGTTAGGTGCCATAGAGCGGTACTAACTCATACTGACTTTATGCACAATAGAACAAAACACTGCCTGATCCTGGGCCAACCTCACTACTGTTGCCACAGTTGAGTCCATCGATGCTGCCACTTGGCTAATCCACCTCGTTGAGGGTCTTCCTCTTTTTCTCTAATCCATCTCGTTGTGGGTCTTCCTCTTTTTCTCTGACCCTCCACCTTACCAAACATGATATCCTTCTCCAGCAACTGGTCCCTCCTGACAATA
>NW_006408529.1:38128664-38130603 GCF_000296735.1 Chrysochloris asiatica | reverse complement strand
GCAAAGTGGCTGGCTTAGAAGTTTTCAAGAGGAAGTTTAATTTCAGAGTGTGGGGGAAGGTAGAATCACCACTGAATAGTTTTCATCTTATCTAGACTGGTCTGGTGAAAGGAGATGGGATAGGATTCTTATGATTCAATAGTGAGTAATTGGTATCAGTATCATGATTAATTGTGATTATCACAACTGTAAAGGTAGAAATTTTGTAATAAAGTGGGGAGTAGTAAAATTTACATTCCAGAAACAGAGGACCCTAGGACCATCAAGAGAGGAGAGCATGAACAGAATGTGGGACCCTATCTGGAGAAGCAGTGACACCAGAGATGGAGGCAAAGATTAGGACATGGAGAGAGGGAGCAGCTGAGGACTCCAGACTCATGGAAAGAGAAAGACTGTGTTCTGGTGGTTAGGAGGCAGGCATGCAGAATGTGTCCTTTGGTTGTTTAAATTATTACATATTCCTGAGTGTTTCTGTGTACATCTAAAGAAAAGAAAAAGAAAACAGGGAGTCGAATAGAAGCATATACTGTTGAACGGTGATGTGTGGAGGGGATAGTAATCCTTGTAATGATACAAAATATGATAGGATGAGTGCAAAACTGATGCTCTCCCATGTAAACTCTCACTCATTGCACAATAAAAGCTTAAAAAAAAAAAAGATTTATAGCCTCAGAATCCCTATACAGGGTCACTCTGACTGAGACCTGACTAGAGGACATTTAAAAACAAGTAAATTATATCATTAAAAAGTATGGTTTCCAAATATTAATTGCTAGTGTATAGAAGGAGCTCTGGTAGTGTAGTGGTTACAAGTTGTGCTGCCAACCTCAAGGTCAGCAGTTCGAAACTACCAGTCGTTCCACGGGACAAAGATGAGGCGTTCTGCTCCCATAAAGATTTACAGCCTTGGAAACTCTGTACAGGGTCACTCTGAGTGGGAACCGACTCCACGGTACTTAACAACAACAACAACAGTGTATAGAAATATAGTTCATTTTTGTGTTTTAACTTTGTATTCTGCACTTCTGATAAACTTACTTGTTAGTTCTTCTTTATAAATCCTTGAGATTTTCTACTTTGCCAATCATGTCTGCAAATAGAGATGTTTAATTTCTTCCTTTGATATGTATGCCTTTTATTTCTTTTTAATGCTTCCTTTCACTCACTAAAAGGTGTAGTGCTACAATAATAATTGTGGTGAGAGTGACGTGTTTACCTTGTTCTTGATTTTGTCATCATAGTCAGCTGCTGTCATGCTGGCCCACAGTTTATAGCAACCCCATGTACAGCAGAACAAAACGCTCCCTGGCCCTGTGCCATCTCTGTGATTTGCTGTAAATTGAACTATCGCGATCCTTAGTGTTTTCACTGATTCCTTTTCAGAAGTAGATCACGAGACCATTCTTCCAAATCTGTCTTAGTCTGGAAGCTCTGCTGAAATTTGTACAGCATCATAGCAACACACAAGCCTCCACTGGTAGATGGACAGTAACTATGTGTGAGGTTTGACCAGAACTCAAACTCAGATCTCCTGCATAAAAGGTGAAAATTCTGCCTTTTGTCTACAAGTACCCATAGTCATTGATTTTAGAACATGAGAATTAAGTCTTTTATCACAAGGAATGATGTTAACTGTATCCTTTTTTTTTTTTTTTTAACATTTTATTGTGAATTAAGTGAAGGTTTACAGAGCAGATACTTGTCACATCTGCCTTTTATCAGATTAAGGAAGTTTCTTCTCTTACTAGTTTGCTGAGTTTCTGTCATTAACAGATGGTGAGTTTTGTCCAAAGCTTTTTCTGCATATATTAATATGTTCATGTGGTTTTTTATCTTAAAACTTTTAATATGATGGGCTAAATATATTGATTTTTGAATAATGAAGATGCCTTGAATGCCTAGGATAGACCTCACCCACCTCATGAGTTCCTTGGCCAGC
>NW_006408529.1:38126438-38128069 GCF_000296735.1 Chrysochloris asiatica | reverse complement strand
TGCTGGGTCGCTATGAGTCGGAACCGACTCCACGGCACTTAACAACAACAACAACACAACCATATCCTCTTCAGCTCCACCCACTGGTCAAGAGCCAATACCAGCTCTGCCTGATCAACAATGTACATCAGCCAAC
Organism: Chrysochloris asiatica; assembly: GCF_000296735.1. Taxonomy (NCBI): domain Eukaryota; kingdom Metazoa; phylum Chordata; class Mammalia; order Afrosoricida; family Chrysochloridae; genus Chrysochloris; species Chrysochloris asiatica. Next base: position 38,127,933 of record NW_006408529.1, on the reverse strand, counting down.
ACCAGTTAACCCCACATTTAACTGAGCTGTGCAAATGTAAAATGGTGCACACTTTCCATTCTCTAATCCCACTGACCAAGAGATAGTTGGTGAGAGCCCAAGAACACACCAACACACAATTATCAATTAAATACAAATGCAACACTACCACAATGTCTCTGAGACAATAGAAAGTTGTAGCCCACACCAAGAAATGAGAGAATTATATAAACAAATGACCAAAATGCAGCACCAAAAAATGTTCCTGAGAAAGAAAAGGTAAAGGAAGTAACTGAAGAAGAATTTTTAAAAATTATATTTAGGTACCTTCATTGGACTGACAGAAATACTGTGGAAAACAAGGAGAATATAAAAATAGACATCAGGAGGATTTAGGAAAACACAACAAGGACAGACAAATGAATGCAAATTTTGAAACAATACAAAACCTGAAAATAGAAATTTAGAAGATTACTACACTAAGATCTCAGAAATGAAATGGCAAAAGAATAGATTTGAATCGATAGAAGCCTGAATCAATAAGCTTGAAGCTAAATTGCTCAATACTAATAAGCTAGAACAATCTGAAAAATTAATGAAAAACTTGGAAGAAAGTCTGAGATTTATGTGGGACACCATGAAGAGGAATAAATTACAAGTGATCAGAATTTCAGAACAGTAAGATATAATAAAAAACACAGAGAAAATTGTCAAAGAAAAGAAAACTTCGCTAACATCATGAAAGATGAAAAAATAACCATTCAAGAAGCTAAACGAACCTCAAATAGGATAGATACCTAAAGAAAATCACAAAGACATATAATCAAACTTTCCAAAACCAAAGACAAAAAAGTCCTGAGAGCAGCTTGGGAAAAAACAAAAAGGAGAACAAATAAAACATAGATTTCTCCGCAGAAAAGTAGGCAGGCAAGAAGACAATGTGATAACATAGACAAAACTTGGAAAGAAAAAAAAATTGCCAACCAAGAATCCTATATCCAATAAAGCTATCTCTTAAATATGACAGCAAAATTGGGACATTTTCAAATAAACAGAAATTAAAGGAATATGTATTAATCAGAGCAACTTTATAAAAAGAAATACTAAAAGGAAACTTTGGACTGAGAACAAAAGCAGATAACAACCTGAGATTAACATGCATGACAACACCACACAGACCTCAATCCAGATATAGAAGTCTCCAAAGTAAAACAAATTTAAAAGACTGAAAATATGGAACCAGAGATATCTGTAATGAGATGAACTACAAAGCAAAAAGAGGGAATAGTGTAGATGCAGAACTTCAAATGAGGAGAAAAACAAAGTAGATTTTTGTGATAAAATCGACTGTTTTCAATGGGGGGAAAAATAACAAAATATAGGGTAACCTCAAAGAAAGTGAATACATTATGTCCTTCTTTGTCTTTCATTCTGGTTTTTGTCTTAAACTCTATTTTACCCAAAATCAATATTATGACACTTGCTTGTTTTTATTGCTGTTACACACAATAATATC
>NW_006408529.1:38124090-38126338 GCF_000296735.1 Chrysochloris asiatica | reverse complement strand
CCATCTCGTTGTGGGTCTTCCTCTTTTTCTCTGACCCTCCACCTTACCAAACATGATATCCTTCTCCAGCAACTGGTCCCTCCTGACAATATATCCGAAGTATGAAAGACAAAGTTTGGCCATCTTGCCCTCTAAGGAGCACTCTGGCTGCACTTCTTCGAAAATGGATCTATTGGTTCTTTTGGAAGCCCATGGCACTTTCAATATTTTCCTCCAAAACCATAACTCATGGTCTTCCTTATTCACTGTCCAGCTTTCACATCCATATGAGGTTATTGAAAATACCATGGCTTGGGTCAGGTACACCTTAGTCCTCAAATTGATATCTTTGCTCTTCAACACTTTGAAAAGCTCTTGTGCAGCAGATTTGCCTAATGCAATATGTCGTCTGATTTCTTGACTGCTGCTCCTGTGAGTGTTGATAGTTGATCCAAGAAGAATGAAGTCCTTGACAACTTCAATCTTTTCTCATCTGTCAGTTCATTGTACTGTGGTGGCTTGTGAGTTTCTGTGATTCTGAAAGCTAAGCCACCAGTATTTTAAATACCAGCAGGGTCACCCATGGTGGACGGGTTTCAGATGAGCTTCCAGACGAAGACAGACTAGGAAGAAGGAGTGATGAAATACTTCCTAATTTTAGTCACTGAAAACCTTATGAATAGCAGAGAATTTGAGATAGAGACTGACATATTATTCCAACATTATTTGTTGAAAAGGCCATCCTTTCATCATTGAATTTCTTTAACATTGTTATCAAAAATCAAATGGCCATATTTGTATAAGTCTACCTCTGGACTCTGGTAGCGTAGTGGTTATGAGTCAGGCTGCTAACCTCACAGTCAGCAGTTTGAAACTACCAGCAGTTCTGTGGGAGAACGGTGAGGCTTTTTTCTCCCATAAAGATTTACAGCCTCGGAAACTCTATGCAGGGTCGCTATGTATTGGAATTGACTCCACAGCACAACACCACCTTCACCACTACCACCTCTGGACTAGGAACATGGTGGCTTTGTAGAATAAGGACTGGATTGAGAATCACAAGGTTTGTGGCTTTAATTAACCAGTCACATTGTGGGAAAAAGACAAACCTACCTGCCCCCACAAAGATTTACAGCCTCAGAAATCCTGCACAGGGCCTCTCTGAGCCAGAACAATCTCAAAAGCACTTAACAACAAAATTTCTGGACTCTCCATTCTATTCCATTGTATAGGGTTTCCAAGGCATGGCTGATGAGCTTGAACCACTAACTTTGCAGTCCAGCTCATTAACCCAGAACACCACACAAGGACTTTATTCTATTTTTCACAAAATGACTTTAGCTATTCTAGTTTCATTGTCTTTCCATATAAATTTTCGATTCATCTTGGCTATATCTGCAAAAACCTTGCTGTAACTTTGACTACTATTGAATTAAGTTTTTACATCAACTGAAAGAATATTGACATCTTGAATCTTTCAATCCATGAACACAGTATGTCTCTCCATTATTTAGGTTTTTTATTTCTTGTATCAACTTATTGTAGTTTCAGCATATAGATCATATATGAGTTTTCTTACATTTATACATAACCATAGACTAAGCACTGGACTGCAAACTATAAGGTCAGTGGCTCAAGCCCACCAGTTGCCCTGTGGGAGAAACATGAGGCTTTCTGTTCCCACAAAGATTTATAGCCTCGGGGGCAGGGCTTGAGTGTGGATTAGGAAGAAGCACAGTGCAGATCTCTGACAGTAATAACACAGAATACCAGGTAAATCAGGTTCAAGGGACAGTCCCAGAAGTCTGAACTACAAATAAAGGAATACTTAGAAGGATCGAAGGCTTAATGCTACTGGGATTTGTAACAGAAGCAAGAAAGGTGGCATTTTCTGAACTGTGTGCCAGTGGGTACCAGAGCAGCCATCTTGGGTGTGACATAGGAGGAGCATGATCAGAGGAGCACTCCCACCACAAAGATCTGACTGACCCTCAGAAATAAAGGTGTGAACATGCTTTCCTGTTCACTGGTCTCTCACTGTCTGAGCACTTCCACTGTGGTGACTACAGGGGGTGTCAGAGTGAGTAGATGCCCCACCCCCAGCCCCAGAGGGTTCTACTATGCACATGCATGGATCTGCTCAGCAAAGACTGCAGCACACCAAATTTAAAAAAGGGAGGAGCCAACAAAAATTGCTTAAAATGAAACAATCTCCCAGAATGGCTCCAGCCAGCTGAGTGAGGGGCACTAAAGTCATACTTTTATTTTG
>NW_006408529.1:38112124-38114988 GCF_000296735.1 Chrysochloris asiatica | reverse complement strand
TTTGTGGATTTTCTTATAAATTTCTTCATTGCTATTGTTTTAATGTTTATTAAATCTTCATGGTTTTCTGTTTTCTTGATTTGATGTGAAGGTTCATTAATTTTTAATTTCTTCCCAAGTCCAAGTTTAAGACAATCTGTTTTATCTTGAAATCTAATTAATTTCCTCACAATTCACAATTTGGAATTTCTGTATACTTTTCCCTTCTTTTGTTTTGTAGTTTTTGATATATCTGGTTCCTTATTTTCAGTCTTGTAGATTTGTTTTACTTTGGGTACTTCTGTATCTGGGTTGAATTCTGGGTGTTGTCATGTATGTCAATCTCAGGTTGCTGTCTGCTGTTGTTGGTTCTCAGTTCAAAAGTCTCCCTTTAGTATTTTTTTTTATGAAAGTGGCCTGGTTATTACAAATTCCTTTAATTTCTGTTTATCTTTTAATATTCTAATTTTGCTGTCATATTATATTGAGGGGCAGTTTGCTAGGTATATGATTCTTGGTTGGCTATATTTTTTTCTTTCAGAATTTTGTATATGTCATCCCATTGCCTTTTGCCTGCATGGTTTCTGCTGAGAAATCAGAGTCTTATTTGCTCTCCTTTTCATTTTTTCTAAGCTACTCTCAGGATTCTTTCCTTATCTTTGAACTTGGAGAGGTTGATTATGATGTGTCTTGGTGATTTTCCTTTAGAGTCTATCCTGTTTAGAATTTATTCAGCTTCTTGAATGCTTATCTTCTCATCTTTCATGATATTAGGGAATTTTTCTGCCAACAGCTCTTCAACTATTTTTTTTTTTTTTTTTTTTTTTTTTTCTTTTTTTGGAATTTTGTTCCCTTTTAATTTTTTTTTTTCTTGTTTTCCCTTTTAATTTTTGGTTTCGGTTTTTTACATTCTTTTTTCAGTTGTTCTTCTAGCTGGCCAGTACAGAGAGATTTATCTTCAAACACACTAATCCAGGCTTCCATTGATTCACATCTACTCCTTTGTCATTCAATGTATTGTCCATTTCTGAAATCTTAGTATTAATATTCTGGATATTAGGTTTTGTGTTCTCTCCAATTCTTTTTCTATTTTATGTGATTGTTTCTGTGGTGTTTTCCAGAATTCTTTCTTGTTTTCCTTAACCTTTTTGTTCATCAACTGGAGATGCCCAAATATCATTGTCTTGAATTGTTTTTCATATAATTCCAATGCTTCTTTTTTCCTCAGAAATATGTCTAACTCTGCCTCTTGGTCACATGTTTGAGCTACTCTGTCTTGTTTCTTTTTGTGAATAGAAATTATCTACAGATTTCTAGACATTGTGGTCTTGTTGTATTTTTATTAAGTTCTGGATAATGATTGTATGCTGGTGTGTTCTTAGGCACTCACCGACTATCTCCTGGCAGGACTGATTGGGGGATTAGATTGTATACCATTCTGTGTTTGCTAGTTCAGTTAAGATGGATTTGGCAGATGTTGGTTGTCATTGTTGATACAGTTAAAGCATCTGTATAAGCTCTTGCCTGATGGGAGGGGTTGTAGAGGGTACAGTTGTGATTTGACTTCATGGACACAGTTACTGTCTCTTGTCAGGTGAGGTAATAAAACACATATATAACCAAGAAGGAAAACAAACAAGCAAACAGCAGCAAAAATAAAATAAAATAATAAATGAAAAAATTAGTAAAAAAGAGAATGAATACAAAAATCAAATACAGAAGATCCAAGGAATACAGAGTCATTGTACACAGAAGAGTGAAAAGAAAAAAATTTTAATTAATAAAAAGAAAAGGAAATAAACACAATTAGGGAAAAAAATAAGTAAAAAGGAAAGAGACAAGAGAGGAGTTAAGAAAAGCAAAAAGGAAAAATAAAAGAAAGAAGCGACAGTGGTTGGAAAAGAGAAGCAGGAAAAAAATAATGAAAACAGAGAAGGGAAAGGATAGAAAGCAAAGGGGAGGAGTAAGAGGAAAAAAGAATAAACATACACAAAGAATTGAAAAAAAACAGGACAGTTACCAGACTCAGAAAGGAAAAAATTCTGGGGTTTCCTGCCTGCCAAGGACCTCGTACTATAGGTGGGCAAGGGATGACAAAGTTACCCTTTCAACACTAGATGGAGTTCCTATAGGGCTAGGTGTTGTCTGTTCTGGGCATCCAATCTGGAAGTAATTCATGCGGACTCCAAAGCAGCTGGAGGTCAGGATATTTCTGTCCCAGAGGGCAGCCAAAGATAAGAAGTTCTGTTAGTTCAGGGCAGGCCAGCTCTGCAGGTCAGGAGTACATCACACATGATTCCAGGTGCAGAAATTGGTGATGCTAGTTCCCCAATCCTTTTGATGTGACTACAACTACCTGAATAGCAAGAACTTCACTGGGAGTATACACAAGTGGGAGCCAGCTAAACCTTTAGTCACCAGGGCAATGTGAGGTACAAGGAAAAAAATCTCACACCTTTGTCGCTGCCAATAAGCACCATGCCTCTATACCACATCCCACCCTTCAAAGTCACTATCAAAAGTTCAAAATGGCCACACCAGGCCTGGTTGGCTGGCACAAATCATCAGTCTACTTTCTTTTGTTTTCTTTTTTGGAGCAGGACTTGCCTAAAGGGAGTTATCACAGATAGTCACCCACTCCTTTACAACCTGCTATATGCAGATGCTACAACTTTGCTTGCTGAAAGTGAAGAGGACTTAAAATATTTACTGATGAAGATCAAAGAACACAGCCTTCAGTATGGATTGCATCTCAATGTAAAATAAAAAAACAAAAATCTTCACTACTGGACCAATAAACAACACTCTTATCAACTGCGAAAAGATTGAAGTTGTTACTCATTCTTCTTGGATCAACTATCAACATTCACGGAAGCAGCAGTCAA
>NW_006408529.1:38111266-38112024 GCF_000296735.1 Chrysochloris asiatica | reverse complement strand
AAGAAAATTTCCCTAACATCCTGAAAAATGAAAAGATAAACATTCACGAACCTCAACGAGCCCCAGGAAAGACAGACTCAAAAGAAAATCACCAAGACATATCATAGTCTAGCTATCTAAAATCAAAGATAAGGAAAGAATCTTGAAAGCAGTTAGGGAAATGAGAAGTGTTACTTACAAAGGCAAGGAAATAAGATTTAGTTCTAATCTTTCAGCAGAAACCATGCAGACAAGAAGGCAATGGGGAGACATATATAAAATCCTGAAAGAAAAAAACTGCCAACTAAGAACTGTCTACTCAGCAAAGCTGTCAATCAAATATGACAGTGTAATAAAAACATTCCAAGATAAACAAAAGCTAAAAGGCTTTGTCAAAGCATACCCAGTGCTTCAAAACATCCTAAGGGGAGTTTTTTGGACTGTGAACCAACAAGAACAAACAACAACCAGAGATTGACATACGTGGCAACATCACCGAGAACTAAATTGACATATGGAAAATTCCAGAACAGAATATAACTACAAGAATGAATTCAGAGGATCTGGGAGGTCAGTCTATGATCAAAACAATTACAGTGTGAAAGAAGGAAACATATAGGAACAGAGATCCAGATGAGGAGGAGGTCACGTAGATCACAGAGTAAAATGTTATTGTTGTTAGGTGCCATCATGTCTGTACTGACTCATAGTGACTCTATGCACAACAGAATAGGGTAAAATAGACTGCTTTAAATGAAGAAAAAAGTTAATAGAATATA
>NW_006408529.1:38108630-38110734 GCF_000296735.1 Chrysochloris asiatica | reverse complement strand
ATAATATATGGGTAGGAGTTGGGCTCACTGCTGGTCTCCAGGGGAGTGTGGTAAACAAGAGAAAAAACTGTACCTTTATCTCTGTGAGCCCTAGTGTGTTTCTAGGTCAATATGTCTTTTTGTCTCTGAGGCACCTCACAAAAGTTTAAATTGGCCACAAGGCATCCAGTCAGCTGGCACAGATCACCAGTCTGTTTTTTTGTTTGGGTTTGGTGTTTTTGCTGCATCTGTTCAGCTTTCTTTCCTAGTACATATTCAATCCACTTGTCTATCCCTTCATCTGAAGCTCAGAGTTCCGGGACTATCATCTATATTTTCTTCACTTGGATTTCTGTATGTTCTTTTGTAAAGGACTATACAGACTTTCCATCTAATTGCCATCATGCTACCCTCCCTCTTCAAAATTTCTTGAGGGTCCCAATGGCATTAAGCCCCAATTGCCCACAGTAGTAACATACCTACGAAAACACTCTTTGTTGGCTTTTCTGTCTTCTCTGTCTCACACTGTCATTCTTTCACTTGTATTTCGTAAGATCATTTTTCAACAAAACTACCAGCACCCAGGGTCTTTTACCAGACTTACACGAATAGAAAATAAAAGGTAGAACCTGGCAATTTGCTGACGGACCTATGGATCCTAATAAATATCTGGCCCCTGGGCAAGAGGATGGGTCACTAAGCAGAGTTTACGGTTCTTATATGAGGGAGCAGCTTGTAACCTGAGAGTCAGCTGAACATGAATATCAGAACAACTTCCTGGGCATACCTATAAATATGTGCCAAATTATGCAGTGACTCTCAGTGGAATAGGAATAATAGTGCAGAGAGACAAATCTTAAACACATGTTGGGGAACCTTCAGGTAGTTATCCTTATTGATACCAGAGATGACTGAAAGTCCACCTCATGTTCTCACTTCTCCTCCTTCTTTACATCACTGCTTTCTCCCTCATTGTTTTCCTTTTAATCTTTTCTTCTCTCACTTTTCCTTGTTCCACTGGAAAAGTGCAGTCAAGTGAGACTAAAGAATTAAGAAAAACTATTTAACTTACTATGACCTCAGAGGATGCTTACCCCTAAATAGGTCAGTGATTTGATCACAATTTGTGCCTGAGATTGAGTACACATAGGCCTAAAAAAAAGAACAACAGCAAAATCATTCAAAACACATCCTCGTGGAGTTTGCCAGAAATGACATAATACTGGTTGGTGCCAGCATCTATATTTGTAGCCACTATTATCTGTAACATGCAGTTTCAACTGATTGATGATCTTGCCATAGATCAGGAACCAAATTGCAATTAGCATCTTACAAAAAGCTATCTTACATATAACCTCAAATGAAAGTTGCTGTTCCTTATGGTTTATTCTTTTACCTTTTTTTTTGTCCACTGCCATTCTGAGTAGCTCAAAACACATACTTGATTTGGGTTTTTGTTGTTGTTATTTGTTTTGTTGTTGTTTTATTGATATTTACTTTTTTGTCTTTGTTTTTAAGAATCATCCAGTGAGGAATACGAGGTGGAAAGGGTATGTTGTAGGCTGGATTCTCTAGAGAAGCAAAAACAGGGAAGTATGCATAAAAGAGGGCTTCAAAAAAAGTTCACAGAAAAATGAAAGTGAAAGATCATATAATTTTTCAATGAACTTTTAAGCACCCTCATGTATGTGTGTGTGTGTGGAAAGAGAGCAAGAAACAGAAAGATTTATCTTAAGGAAATGGCTTATGGAGTTGTGATGTCTAGGAAGTCCCAAGTTTATGGGTCAGGTGTCAGGCAGGAGACTTCTTCTGTCTCAATCATTTCAGGGGCTGGCAAACTCACAGTTTTTTTGTGTTTTCTTTTAATGTTTTATTGTGAATTATGTAATAGTTTACATGGGAGAAAACTAGTTTTACATTCATTTTATCGTTTATCATTTCATTGCCATGGTTACAATCTGCTCCATGCATCATCAACCAACCAAAGGGTATACCCTTCAAGCCTGCCCCCCATCCCAGCTATCAGCACACAGCCCCTCTCCTTCTCTGTGTCTAAAGTCCCCAGCCGCTCCATCTCTCCACATCATCTTCTCTGCTTCCATCTCAGGCATCACTGCTTCTCTGG
>NW_006408529.1:38104816-38106332 GCF_000296735.1 Chrysochloris asiatica | reverse complement strand
TTTTTAATTTTGAGTATGTCCCACTCATCTCTTTTGTCTACTTTTGTTTGTGTAGGTTTCAAAATGTTTAGTAGTCTGTGTATTCCCTGAATGAGTGTCCTCACATTTTTCCCTATCTTTTAATTGATGACCTTCATAGTTCTGGGATTCACATTTAGGTCTTTAATCCTTGTTGAGTTTTTGTATAAGGCATGAGGTGAAGGTCTTGTTTCAATCTTTTGCATATCACTTTCCAGTTCTGCCAGCACCATCTGTTGAAGAGATGATTATCACCTCCCCATGAGATATATTTACGTGTTTTGTCAAAAATCAGTTGGCTGTATGTAGATAGGTTAATTTCTGGATTCTCAATTCTGTTCCATTGATCTATGTATATTTCATTGTACTAGTACCAAGCAGTTTTGACCACTGTAGCCATGTAGTAAATTTTCAAGTTGGGGAGTGAGAGGTTTCCAAACATATTCTTCTTCTTAAGCAGTGCTTTGCTTATCCTGAGTCTCTTTACTTTCCATATAAAGTTTGTAATTGTTTTTTTCATCTCTTTGAACAATGTTGTTGGAATCTGTATTGGGATTGCACTATATGTGTAAATTGCTTTGGACAGCGTTGACATTTTCACAATGTTAAAGTCTTCCTATCCAGGAGCATGGTACATTCTTCCATTTTTGTAGGTCTCTTTTGGTTTCTTGTAGTAAAGTTTTGTACTTTTCTTTGTATAGGTCCTTTGTTTCTCTGGTTACATTTATTCCTAGATATTTCATCCTTTGGGTACCTATTGTAAATGGTATTGCTTTCCTAACATCCTTTTTTTTTTTTAGTGAGAGTGAGGTTTTCTTTATTCAATTTTGCAAAATCAGGCACACGACCCAGTAGACATGGCAGACACAAGGCATGGCGAGTTTGCAAAGAGTTTTCTTCCCCTCCCACCCTCAAGAAAGTCCCTCCTCCACTTCCTCTTGACTGAGTACAGTGGGGTTACCAGTCTATCCCCAGAGGGCACCTACCTGTCCTTGATGGAAGCATTCTCATTTGAGGTTCCTTTTCCTCTTCCCCATGAGCTTCCCCTATTTCTTTGATGGGTGTTTTTTTGTTTGTTTGTTTGTTTTTTAGTGTTTTATTGTGAATTATATGATAGTTTACATGATAGAACATTAGTTTTACATTCATTCTATCGTGTATCGCATCATTGCCATGATTACAATCCCCTCCATGCATCATCAACCAACCAAAGGGTATACCCAGCAAGCCTGCCCCCTACACTACCCCCACCTCCCAGTCTTCAGCACACAGTTGCTCTCCCTCTCTGGATCTCAAGTCCCCAGCTGCTCCATCACTCCACGTCATTGTCTCTGCCTCCATCTCAGGCATCACTGCTTCTCTGTGTCGGGTCCCATTCTCGGCTCTTCTCCATTGAGGGTCCTAGGGACCTCCACTCCTAGACTGGAAAGTTAATCACTCCCTTCCTTGCTATAAAACGTATACCTTTACATTTCCAACCTTCACAATCAGTCCTGAT
>NW_006408529.1:38095095-38100361 GCF_000296735.1 Chrysochloris asiatica | reverse complement strand
ATATGCACAAGAACACCCACACTTGCAGATAATACCCACCTGACCTGGCTTCAGTGACTGGATGATCAGAGCTCAACCAGAAGAAGAAAGAAGAGGAAAATAAGAGTAATCTGATAAAATTTGATGAACTTGACCTATACCTATGGATGTAGTAGCTCAAAAGAGGGAACAAATCTTTACAGCAAGGGTCATTCCCACCCCTTCCACACACAGCGTAGACAGGGATGGGCAACTTGGACATTGGCTACCCAAAATTGGGGGCTACACAGGCAAGAAGTGACTGACTTACAAGCTTTCAAAAGGGAACCTAGATCCAGAGGGTGTGAAGGAAGGTAGAATCTCCACTGAGTAGTATCCAATCTGTCTAGGCTGGGCTGATGAAAGGAAATGCGGATAGGTCTCCTGTGATACAATAGTGAATAACTGTTGTCAGGATTGATTGTGAGGGTTGGAAATGTAAAGGTAGACGTTTTGTAGCAAGGAGGGGAGTGATTAATTTTGCAGTCTAGGAATGGAGGACTCTGTGACCATCAAGTGAGAAGAGTGGAGAGCAGGACCCTACTCAGAGAAGCAGTGATGCCGGAGATGGAGACAGAGACGATGATGTGGAGATGGAACAGCTGGAGACTTTAGACACAGAGAGGGAGAGGGGATGTGTGCTGACAGCTGGGGGAGGGGGCAGGCTTGCAGCATATACCCTTTAGTCGGCTGATGATGCATGGAGCAGATTGTAACCATGGCAATGAAATGATATACAATAGGATGAATGTAAAATTAATGTTCTCCCATGTAAACTATCACATAATTCACAATAAAACATTTTTTAAAAGTATTATAAGGAAAGTAAGAAATGTAAAAGATTAAGGGAAATGTCAATAAAACAGATAACTGCTACTCCTGAACAACAGATAGGAAAAACGGATCAACAATATAATAAAATGAAACATTCATGAGAAAGAAAAAAAAAAAAGAAGAAGCTGCCTGAGAGATTTCAAAATGCCACTGTTGGTTGTTATGCTATACCTCAGGCTTTAATTTAATTTTTGGGCTATTTTGCTTTTAAACTCTCTTTCCCTGTCTACAGCCCTTTCCTGGCCTTTTACATATTTAAAAAAAACGTTCAGGGCCTGCTCTTACGCTGATTACCTGTGTGCATGTGTGGCAGAAGAACCCACCAGTGGTGAGGGTGGGAGGTATCTACTCGCTCAGGCAGGCACCCCTCCCCTTCTAGTCACCAGAATGGAGGTACACAAACAGGGGGGTGGGGGGGAGGGTTGTCAATGAACAGATAGCAAAAAAAAAGAAAATCAGAACAAAGCAAAACTGACAAAGTGTATTTTCCACCATTGCTCCAAGGTTCCCATGGCGTTTTTCCATGGTGTATCTGCTCCCTTGCTTGCTTTTGCCATTTGGTCTCACCCAAGATGTCGGCTCCAGGCCTCCGAGCCTGGCAGATTCAAAAGTATGCAATTTCTTACTTCAGCTTCAAGTTCCACTAGCTATAAGCCTTCAAACTTTTAAAATATCTCTAGCTATATGGTTCCAAGTTTTGGAGCTCTGCCCTGGATATGCTTTGCCTGGTTTCTGTGGTATGGCTGATGGCAAACTTCACTGCACCTCCACCTTAGCTGCCATCAAGCCCGGTCTTTCCAATCTCACAACTGACAGGTTAAATGACAGGTCATTTGCTCATGAGGTTGTGGAAGCTGGTGAATCCTAAAATCAGCAGGTCAGATTATAGGCTGCTAGCTCAAGTCCCAAGAACCAGAGGTCAGATAACAATGACAAGCTGGATGCAGGATCCAGAGTAAGGGAGACCCTTGGAAGAGCATCTACAAATATATATATGTATTGGCTATAGGTCACACCCCTAAGTAAGTTCCCCTTATACTTAAATCACTCTTTGTGAAATTCTAAAACAACTAGATACTTGTAGCAAAGGAATAAGGATGGGATTTACTAATCTTCTCTCATTAATATATTGTTGTTGTTATCCTATAGTGCCACACCATATAGAGGTTATCACTTTTAACACATAAAATAGAAGATAATTGCATAATATCACAAAATGGAGGACACAGAATACTGAGAATTGTAGTCTTAGCAAGCTGACACATTACATTAACAAAGTTACATAACCAATGCATGAGAAATCCAATATCTGATCCAAAGCAGCTATTTTAATGAGTAGTTTTCTAGTAATGTTCCATAAGCCATAGATTTTTTATGAAGCATCTTATAGTACTGTAAAGGATCTATACTAACCAGCACAATTTTGGAGCCTCACATCAGTTCTATTTGATGCTTCGAAGCTCCCTATGATTCTGCTAAAAAAAAAATAAAAAATAAAACACTGCTAAAATTTAATTTGAAAAACAGGTGCTTATATTATTGTTGCTGCTGCTAAGTGTTGTCGAATCAATTCTGACTCAGTGAATCTATACAGGGTTTCCAAAGAGTAGTTGGAGGGTTTGAACTGCCAACCTTGCAGTGAGCAGTCCAGTGCTTATCCTATAGCACCACACCAGGATTACACTGATATTGTAACACCACCTTTATATACTCATTGAGTAATGCATAATACCTGAAAGACAAGAACGAATTACTCCCTCATTTGTTAGGCTAGGGAAGGGAAGCTAAGCTTTTCATAGCTGTCTTTATATGATACAAATTCCCTTGTCGCAAGTACCTGGATGTTTTAAAATTTCACAACGAATGGTTTACATTCTGGTTGTCTAAGAGGACTGGACATTTACAACTGGTTTGTATTGCTTGCTTGCTAGGTAGATTTGCTTTGAATCCACTTCTACTTCTCATTTTCTACAAATTCTCCCACTGTGTACAGAATTGGTAAGGATACAATGCTCTATGTTTGTCTGTGAAAGATAAAGGAAGGAATCTTCCCATCCTTGTCCCTGGCAGTCTTGTAATAACATGGGGCCATCCACTTAGGTACAGAGATGCTTTCTGTTGCTCACAATCAAGAATCGAGATGTATGTACCATAAACATAAGAATAAATACACTTGTGTTTAATTCCCCCTATTATAAAAACTGGATTTAGATAGAAATGATATATGGCATTTATAATGTATACATGTTGTTGTTGTTGTTGGTAAGTGCTGTCGAGTCAATTCCAACTCACAGCAACCCTGTATAGGGTTTCCAAGGAGCAGCTGGTAAGCTTGAACCACTGACCCCACAGTTCAAATGACTTTGCAGTCTGACACATTAGCCCACAGTGCCACACCAGGACTCCAATGCATACATTTGTTGTTGTTGTTGTTGTTATGTGCCGTGGAGTCGGTTCCAACTCATAGAGACCCTGCACAGGGTTTCTGAGGCTGTTAATCTTTACAGGAGCAGAACATCTCATCTTTCTCCTGCGGAGCAGCTGGTGGTTTCGAACTGCTGACCTTGAGGTTCACAGCCCAATTTGTAACTACTACACTACCAGAGCTCCAACAAATACCTGTATTTTTTATACTTGCTATACTTAAGAGGATTATAATAATACTATTATTGTAACTTATGCTTTATAATCACTAAGCTTTGTTTCTGAAATGCAAAAGTAAAACAAGATTTTTCTTATACAAAATTTATCCACCAGGAAAAACTTAGGGAGTTATGAAACTGCATAACTTACAAGTCAACAAATTTCCAATTGGCATTAGAATTAGAATTGATGCAATTTTCCTGAAGTTGAGAAGTTAAAGTTTCTCCTTTTATTACCATAAAATATCTAAAAACCCAAATCCTATATTGACAAAAATACCATGAATGACAAATGTTTTTGAATACTTGACTATGGGGTATTCTTTACCAGAATCTCCTTAGAAGCCAAAATGGCCAGACTTTGCCTCTCATACTTTGGAAATATTACCAGGAGGGACCAATCCCAGAGAAGGACTTCATGCTTGGTAAAATGGAAGGACAGCAAAAAAGAAAAAAAAAAAAAAAACACCAATTGTGATGGATTGGCACAGTGGCAACAACAATGGGCTTAAATGTAGCAACAATTATGAGGATGACACAGGACTGGGCTGTTTCATTCTGTTGGGTCACTATGAGTCTGAACCAATTAGATGGCACATAACAACACCAACATTATTATTACCAAGGAACTCTGGTAGTGTAGTAGATTGTGAGTTGGGATACTAACTACAAAATCATTAGTTTATTATTGTGTTCAGAATGTATAGTACTCATTTGCCAATACCACCCTAATATCCCTGCCAGCAATCAAAAAAGGACATTAGTAGTCACAGAGCACCTAAAGTTCTGGGTTGTCTTGCAGTAAAGATGATGCAATCCTCCTCTCAGATGGTTAGGAAGACCATGATAACAGAAAAAGGAGTGAGACCAAAAGTACTCTAAATGTCAGAAACTTCTAGATGAGAGGCAGGATCACAGAAGATCCAGGGCCTGAGTATTTGAGAGGTTAGTTATATCCTGAGCAGCAAGAAGGTTGCCTTCATTCACAATAAAGATGTTTTTGCAAGGCCAAAAGCCACTTCAGCTCCTTGATCCTCATTTAGCATTCACAGTACAACATCTAAGCTTGCCCTGTGACTCATAAACTAATAAAAGGAAGACCTCATTTGGCCAAGAACATAACTGCATAAAGCTGAAAGCCATCCATGTCAGACACCATAATTAACTTCACAGGTAAATTTTAATGATTGTCAATTTATAGGAAACCTTTGTTAGGAATACAAATGCTCTAGTCCTACCTGGATCACTTACACAATCTTCTCTTTTGCCTAAATGCCACTGAAGACAAATATAATAAATGAATAGCCATCCTAGGGTGGTCATGACTGTGATATTAATAACAGTACAACCCCTTACATTTAAAGAGTGATGATTTTTATCTTTTTCTAGGCACTAGCAATCCATTCTCATTTGATTTTTATGAGTGTTCTCTACAATGTGAATTTATATTTTCTTTTCAAGTCCCTGAGCTAGCTCCTAGAACACAGGGAGAGTGGCTCATGCAAGGGACATATCTCCAGCTCCAGCAGAATATATGACACTGAGTTACTCTCAAAAACTGTTTGCAAAAAAAATTAATAATAAATGAATGTGTATGTTAAGATTGTTCCTATCTAAAAGATGGGAAAACTGAAGCCCAAAGAAAGTTATTTACTTAGAATCACAATGCTATTTGATGGCAGAATCCATATATGCTGTTTCTTAACTTTACTGTCTTTTCACTTTTGTAAATCTCACATAGATAGATAGATAGATAGATAGATAGATAGATA
>NW_006408529.1:38089966-38094790 GCF_000296735.1 Chrysochloris asiatica | reverse complement strand
ATATATATGTATGTATGTATATGTATATGTATATATAGTTATGCGTGTTGTTGTTATTAAGTGTCATTGAGTTGGTTCAGATTCATAATGACCCTCTATAGGTTCACAAGGATCAGTTGGTGAGTTTTAAACCATTGTCCTTGCAGTTCAAACTGACTTTTCAGTCCAGTGCTTATCCTACAGTACCACCTACTCATATATATTTATGTTCTGGTGTGGTGTTGTGGATTAATGTGCTAGACTTGCAGTTTGAACTGCAAGGTCAACAGTTCAAGCTCACCAGTTGATTCTCAGAAACTCTATACAGAGTTGCTATGAGTCAGAACTGATATGAAGACACTAAACAACAATACATATAATGGAGTCCTGGTATAGCACTGTGGGTTAATGCGCCAGACTGCAAAGCGCCTTGAACTGCAAGGTCGGCGGTTCAAGCTCACCAGCTGCTCCTCGGAAGCCCTATACAGTGTCGCTATGGGTCGGGACCGACTCGACAGCACTTCACAACAATATATATATATATATGCCAGTAAGAAAACCTGATTCAAAGAACACATAGCAGAGACAAGCTAATCTTCTAATGTTGTTGTTGTTAAGTGTCATTGAGTCGATTATGACCCTTAACAACCCTGTACAACCCTGTATAAGGTTGCCAAGGTGCAGCTGATGGATTTGAACTTCTGGCCTTGCAGTTAGCAATCCAGTACATATTCCACAGTGCCATACCAGGATTCAAATGCAAGGCATTCCGTCTGTTTTGTTTGTCCTATTTCCCACCAGTTGATTTTGTATAAGGACTATCTACAAAGCCAACTTCACTTTGCACAGCTAAAACTGATTATTTAATATACTCATAAGATCCTGACCAACAAATAACCATGACAAAACTCACAAGAAGGAAATCATCATGACAAAACTTACAAGAAGGGGTCCTAAGCCTTCTGGAGTAACTGCCTTTAATTTTTTTAAAAAAAACTGGCAAGAGCTTCCCCTTTACTTCATTTGGAAATTACAGAGGAGGCAGACTGAAAGAAAAAATATTAATTAATAAAGGGAGGAAAGAAAAGAATAAAGAAAGAGGGAAATAGGAACAGACGGAGAGAGAAAAGAAAATTAAAGTTGAAGACACACTGCCATTGCCTGAGTTTAATCTTAGATCTTAGACAATACGTTTAACCTCTCTGGAACTCCTCTTTCTCGTATGTGAAATTGGGATAGCAATAATATCTGTCTCACCAACTTTTGGTGAGAATCAAATAAGTTAATAAATGTAAAGACTTAGAACATTGCCTGGAATATACCAAAATGTCACTGTCATCAAGTTGATTCCAACTCATAGCAACCCTATAGGATTGAGTAGAAGTCCTCCACAGGGATTCCAAGGTTA
The DNA here is from genome assembly GCF_000296735.1 of Chrysochloris asiatica. Classification (NCBI taxonomy): domain Eukaryota; kingdom Metazoa; phylum Chordata; class Mammalia; order Afrosoricida; family Chrysochloridae; genus Chrysochloris; species Chrysochloris asiatica. Next base: position 38,093,403 of record NW_006408529.1, on the reverse strand, counting down.
CAAATCCTTATGGAAGCAGACTGCTACATGTTTCTCACCTAGAGCAACTGGTAGATTCAGATCTGTTGGTTATCATAAACCAATAATCCTTTTGGTTAGCAGTCAAGGGCTTTAACCACCGTACCACCAGGGTTCCTGCCTGGCATACAGTAAGGTATAACATGAGGGCTAAGTCAAAAAGTATTATTACAAAATTATAGAAATATTTATTAAATAAAAATATCAAACTGTGAAGCTATTATTTCTTACCATAGCCTCAATCTAGGTCTATACACTTCTTTAGGTGCTGTTTCCATCTCTCTAACCCTTCCCCAAAGAACTTTTACACCACATCAAAATGGCAGGTTTGGCATTCTCAATGACTCAAATCGCATCCTTTTTAAATGTTTTTTGAGTTCTGGGAACAAAAAGAAATCTGAAGGATTAAGGTTGTAGATAGGGGAAAGGTTTCCCAATAAATTCTCATCAGATAGTCCCTGCTACCCTAAGAGAATGCACAGGTACATTGTCATGATGGGGAAAAAATTTCTGGGCACAACTCTCCTCACCATTTTTTATCACAAATACAGTTTTCAATTATATTGAAAGTTCTTCCTAATAAGTTTGTGACCATCCTGTGTCCTTCAAGACAATCTATCAAGATTACCCCTTCAGAATCCCAAAAAACATATACTGTAACCTTCTGAACTGACCTCTCTGTCTTGAATTGAACCAGCCCAGTAGGTCCCCGCAGACCCTAGTGGTGGTGGTGGTTATGTGCTGTGTGCGGTTCTGACTCATAGTGACCCTGTATAGGGTTTGCAAGGCTATAAATCTTCATGGGAGCAGAAAACTCATCTTTCTCCTGTGGAACAGCTGGTAGTTTCAAACTGCTGACCTTGAGGTTAGCAGCCCGACTCATCATCATTATGCTAACAGAGCTTTTGTGGTTCCTTTATATGCTATATCTGTATTTCTTGACATTCTCTTTACCCCTTACTAGTCAAATTCTTATTATTAATAATCCTTATTATTAAACTTTCCATGTTCTAATTATTGTCTCCAATGAGACCCTGCCTGATACATTCCCAGCAGATAAACCTTTAAAGATGCGATTATGGGATTGGTTTAGTTGAACCCTTGAACTTGAGTACATGCTGAACTGCTTGCCAAAGGGAAACAAGATATTAGCAATCCAAGAGTTGCAGTTGAGTCACAGTTAACCAAATGATTGCCTGTGGTAAATTGTGATGTGTCAACTGAAGCAAAGACTTTAGGAGTCTAAGTGACTCTTTCAACAGCTGTATTGGACATCACACATGGTTACTGATGCTATAGCAATGGTGACCACAGAATCTATGGTATGGAATGAATTCTCCTAGGTACACTGGAGCACTTACAGACAGAAAAAGATTTATTACAGGCCCTCTAACCCATCTCAAGCCATGCTATGAGAACAAGGTAACTTCTGTGACAGTCCTAAATACATCTCTTATAACTTGCAGCCTCAGGGCTGTTATTGATAAAGATCCAACTCCAAATGTTTCAGGTTACTAAATCACATCAGTTTAATTCTTCGTCTTGTGAAGTTTTTCATGTAAATGTTAGGGTTTGATTGAGAAAGAAGGAGATACTGAAAGTTGGAATGGGCACAGTTTGAAGTAACTGACATCTTGGTTCCCCAAATTATTTTGAGCCTCCCTTGTTAGTGGATGTGGCTTCCACTACTCTCCAGAATTCCCCAGTGCAATTGAGCCAAAGTTACCATTGATGAGAAATCACTCTCTTCCTCTTTTTCCTCAGGTCCTTCCCTTGCCTATCCCATATCACAACTCTCTTCCAGTTTATCCTGGGAATGCTCCCTAATATAATTTGCACATGAATTCTCCTCACCACAGATGCAATTCCATGACTAATGCCTTAGACATTCTCCTATTCAGTTGTTCTAAAAAACTCAAGAAAATAAAACTGAGACCTCAAAAAGAAATAATATCTGACTGAGAACATTCTATTTTTTTTTAATTGCTTGATTTTTTTTTAATTAAACAATACATTTACAGTATAAAAGCTGCCTATGTACTAATAAATTACAGAATAATGCATACAAAAGTGACAATTTCCACTGAACTTCCGTTTTGACGATTTCTATCGGTCGCTAAAGTAAGAAGCACCAGCAGTTCTCCTAATCGAGCCCTGTATGATTGCAATTCCTGAGCAAGAAACCTCTAGATAAAATCAAAAGCCCTAATAACAGTATATAAACTATGTTGTTCTATAAACACAGATCTCTAGTAAAGAGAGAGTTTTTTTAAAAAAAAAAAAAAAGCTTGCCATCACCATTTTAAAGCTTCTTCACCATTCAAAACACCATGAATAGCTCCAACTGGAATATTTTGTCCTTAGGTATGTCTAAAGGATGGCAATTATAATTAGAATGTAGAAAGGAAAAAAAAAGAAAGTTGATCAATGCCATCAAAAGGAGTAAATACACTAGGGTGATGAACTTTAGTTAACCAAGTTCTCTGGTGCTGTTTGTTTGTTTTTGTTTTTTTCCTCCCAGCATAAATTGCTTACTTAGCTGACACTGAATTAATGTGCCCATTCCTTATAGCATCAGCATTGTTCAATACCTTTTTAAACAAATACATTCAGTTGATATTTTTACCTGAGTTATTTGGCAATGATTATGTTATTGTTCTTCCAAAATTCTACCATTTATGTTTTTTTAATCACAAAGACAATATTTTCCAACGGCTGATCCTTCTTTGTTTCTAACTTTCACATTTCAATCACAAGTAGTTATCAATGCATCTTGATTACATGTTTGATCAATTTCAGACTGTAGAAGTTGGTTGAAATCTTTGAATTCTTCATCATTACATTTGGTGGTTGGTATGTAAATTTGAATAATAGTCATGTCAAACAGTCTTCCTTGTAGCCCTATGGATATTATCCTAAAAGCCACAGCAATGTACTTCCAGATAGATCTTGAATTGTAATTTTTGATGATGAATGTGACACCATACTTCTTTAATTTGTCATTCCCAACATAGTAAGTAGACCACGTTTGTCCTATTCAAAATGACCAATACTAGTCCATTTCAGGTCATTAATATCTAGGATATTGACCATTGAGTTTCATTTCATTTCTGATGACTTCCAATTTGTACATCCTATATTTTTAAGGAGCTCTGGTAGCGTAGTGGTTACAAATCGGGCTGTGAACCACAAGGTCAGCAGTTTGAAACTACCAGCTGTTCTGTGGGAGAAAGATGAGGTTTTCTGCTCCTGTAAAGATTTACAGTCTCAGAAACCCTATGCAGGGTCACTATGAGTTGGAACCGACTCCACGGCACATAACAACATATTCTTATTATTAATGGAAGTTTTCAGCTGTTTCTTCTCATTTTGAGTAGTGCCAAATCACAAATGAAGGTCCTGAAAACTTTGCTCCATGC
>NW_006408529.1:38087807-38089866 GCF_000296735.1 Chrysochloris asiatica | reverse complement strand
CAATGTACTTCCAGATAGATCTTGAATTGTAATTTTTGATGATGAATGTGACACCATACTTCTTTAATTTGTCATTCCCAACATAGTAAGTAGACCACGTTTCTCCTATTCAAAATGACCAATACTAGTCCATTTCAGCTCATTAATATCTAGGATATTGACCATTGAGTTTCATTTCATTTCTGATGACATCCAATTTGTACATCCTATATTCTTAAGGAGCTCTGGTAGCGTAGTGGTTACAAATCGGGCTGTGAACTGCAAGGTCAGCAGTTTGAAACTACCAGCTGTTCTGTGGGAGAAAGATGAGGTTTTCTGCTCCTGTAAAGATTTACAGCCTCAGAAACCCTATGCAGGGTCGCTATGAGTTGGAACCGACTCCACGGCACATAACAACATATTCTTATTATTAATGGAAGTTTTCAGCTGTTTCTTCTCATTTTGAGTAGTGCCAAATCACAAATGAAGGTCCTGAAAACTTTGCTCCATGCATGTCATTAAGGTTGATTCTACTTTGAGGAGCCAGCTCTTGGCCAATTGTATTTTGAGAGCCTTCCAACCTGAGGGGCTCATCTTCTGGCACTATAGCAGACAATATTCCACTGCTATTAGTTTTTCCATGGCCAATTCTTTCAGAAGCAGATAACCAGGTCTTTCTAGTCTGTGTTAGCCTGACAGCTCCACTGAAGCCTGTATGCCATGGGTGACCCTGCTGGTATTTGAAATACCAGTGGCATGACTTCCAGCAGCACAGCAACATGCAAGCTACCACAATATGACAAACTGACAGATGAGTGGTGGAACAATCAGATACTCACATGCAAAAGAATGAAGTTAGACCTCTAACTTATACCATATATGAAAATACTGCAAAATGGATCAAAATACTAAATATAAGGCTAAAACTATGAAACTCACAGAAAAAAAATAAATAAAATTTTGTGAACTTGGATTAGGTAAAATTTTCTTAGATATGATGCCAAAAGTACAAGCAACAGAAGTAGGTTACATGGACATCAAATCATCATGTGACGCTGTGGGCTAATGCGTCAGACTGCAAAGTCATTTGAACTGCAAGGTCGGTGGCTCAAGCTCACCCACTGCTCCTTGGAAACCCTATACAGGGTCGCTATGGTCAGAATCAACTCGACGTCACTTAACAACAACAACATACTTCATATAATACCATCAAGAATGTGGAAAGACAAATCATAAAATGGGAGAAAATACTTGCAAATCATTATTAGATACAAGTCTAGAATTCAAAATAAATGAAGCATTTTTACAACTATACAACAAAAAGTCAAGCACCCAAGTATTTTTAATGGACAAAGGATATGAAGATACATTTTTGAAAGAATATATATATATACTTGGTCAATGGATACATGAAAAGATGCTCAATATCATATTGCTGTTGTTGTTAGGTGCCATCCAGTTGATCTCGATTCACAGACAGAGTTGAACTGCTCCATTGAGTTTTCTCAGCTGTAATCATTATGGAAGAGAATTACCAGTTCTCTCTCTTCCTGGAGTCACTGAGCAGCTTTGAACTATCTACCTTTCAGTTAGCACCCAAACTCTTAATCATCATGCCACCAGGGCTTCGTTCACTAGCTATCAGGTAACTAAAAATCAAAACTAGAATGAGATAACACTCCACCCACTGTTACTGTTGTTGTTAGGTGCCATCAAGTCAGTCCCGACACATAGCACCCCAATGTAAAACAAAAGGAAACACTGCCCATTGCTACACCATCCCCACATGCACTGCCCTATCTGAACACATTGTTGCAGCCACTGTGTCAATCTATCTTGGTGAGTCTTGCTCTTATTAGCTGACCATCTACTTTCCCAAGTATGATGTTCTTCTCCATGGACCTCTCTAGAAGATGTTCAAAGTACACAAGATAATGTTCTCCATCCTCACTTTCAAAAATCATTATGGCTATACTTCTTCCAAGATAGCTTTGATCATTCTTTTGGCAGTCCAAGGAGCATTCTGGCTGTACATCTTCTAACAAATTGTTATTTACTTATCTAGTTAATAGAATTTTTG
>NW_006408529.1:38086380-38087312 GCF_000296735.1 Chrysochloris asiatica | reverse complement strand
TATTCTCTATTTTTAGCCAAGATCTATCTATTATCAGTAGTGATATTCCTCATTCCCCATCCTTATCTGAATCTAGCTTGGACCTCTGGCAGTTCCCTGTCAATGTACTGTTGCAGCAAAATTTTACTTGCATGTGTTATTAGTTATTTTATCCCATGATTTCCACATTTCATTGGGTCACTGCTCTTTGGAATGGGCACAAATATGGATCTTTTCCAATCAGTTGGTTTTTCAAATTTCTTAGTATAGCTGGCCCTGGTATATTCAATATCCTTCACCAACACCATAATTCAAAGGCATGGATTCTTCTTCAACCTTCCTTATTCATTGTCCTTATTTTCCATGTGTATGAGGTGATTGAAAATACCATGGGTTAAAGCAGGCACATTTTCATTATTAAAGTGACATCTTAGCTTTTCACTTTAAAGAAGTTGTTTACATCTGATTTTCCAACATAGGACACTGTTCAATTTCTTGATTGCTGCTTCCATAAGTGCTGATTGTAGATCCCAGTAAAATGAAATCTTTACCAGCTTCAATCATCTCTGTTTACTGTGATGTTTCTTATTAGTTTCATTGTAAAGATTTTTGTTTTCTTTATGTTGAGGTATTATCCATACCGATGACTGTAGTCTTTGACCTTCAACAGAAAGTATTTCAAGTCAATAAAGTGAAAGTAGACATCTTTCTAATGTTTGCTTCTTTCAACCAAGATCCATCTGACAATGATATCCCTTGTCCAATGTCTTCTGACTCCATCTTGAATTTCCTGCAGTCTCTATCAATATACTGTTACAACAAATTTTGAATTATTTTAAGCAAAAACTTACTTGCATATGATATTAATGATACTGTTCGATAATTTCCACATTCTGTTTGGGTCACTTCTTTTTTGGAATGGCATCTAATATGGATCTCTTCTGATCAGTTGG
>NW_006408529.1:38082574-38085590 GCF_000296735.1 Chrysochloris asiatica | reverse complement strand
ATTATCTGTTTCACAGTCTTCCCAAACCTTGTTCTGGTTAACAGTACTATGTTTTTCAGTGTCATTTCCCATAGATGCAGTCAATTTGATTCCTGCGTATTACATCTCATGAGGTCTATGTATATAATCACCCTTTATGTTGTTTAAAAGAAGTATTTGCAATGAATCATTCATTGGTCTAGCAAAAATATACCATACAAATATAAGGGGGCTTCAAATTTTTCATAGAAAAATGGAATGAAAAGATAACGGTATTTTTCCATGAACTTTTTGAAGTCCCCTTGTATCTGATGTCCCAAATGAAGTATCTGTACTTAGGTAGGTTACATTCTAGTGTGGTGGTGGTGGTAGTGTGCTGTGGAGTCTGTTCCCACTCATAGCAACCCTGTATAGGGTTTCCGAGACTGTAAATCTTTGCGGGAGCAGAAAAACCTCATCTTTCTCCAAGGAACAGCTGGTAGACCTTCAAGTTAGCAGCCCAACTTGTAACCACTATGGTACCAGAGCTCCTTACAATCTAGTTTAGAAGATACAAAATAAAATTCTCAAGTAAATAAGTACTGAAGAGAACATCAAACAAGAAAAGAGGGTAATCCAGACACCTGTATCCATATTCTCCTTTTTGAGTGCATGTCAAAATTACATTGGCTAGAAAGTAGGCACACTGGTTAACCTGAGTGAAAGGGAAGGCAATATACAATAAAAAGGAGGTTGGCAAGACAAAAGAAATGGAGGCAGAAGACATGGGGAAGAAAGCAAGAGCTAAAGGTGACAGGTAAATATTGTTATATACACAATAACACAATATGGTGAACTATATGGAGTAGCATAGTGGTTACAAATTGGGCTGCGAACCGCAAGGTCAGCAGTGGAAACTACCAGTTGTTCCTCAGGAAGAAGATGAAGCATTCTGCTCCCGTAAAGATTTACAGCCTTGGAAATCCTGTGCAGGGTCCCTATGCGTCGGAACCAACTCTACAGTACTTAACAATGACAACAACACAAATACTTTAATAGATTTTTCTGATATTTGTTTACCTTTGTAATTAAAAATAAATTAATGGTGATTTGGGTGAAAGCATACAGAACAAATTGGTTTTCAATTCAATAATTCATACACATTTTGATTCATGACATTGATGCAATTCCCACAATGTAACAGTGCTTTTTCTACTTCTACCCTGTGTTTATTATTTCCATTTTTCCTTCTTTCCTATCTGTTTCAGCCTCTGACTTTTGTCTCTGAATAAATGCAGCTCCTTTGATCTTCTATGGTTAATTGGGCTAAGGAGTGTATGTCTTCGTGATATTACTGTTCATTGTGTAAGCCTGTGTATTGTACAGATGAAAGTTGAGTCACGGGGGAGGGGGAAAGCTCAGTTCCAGGTTTGAGGGGTGATTAGGGCCATAGCCTTGGGAGTTCCACCAGTGTCTAGTCAACCAGTAATTCTGATCTTTTCATGATTTTGAGTTTTGTTCCACATTTTTCTCCCACTCTATGTTATCCTAGAAACCTTAGAATAAACCCTACTTGGCTAATGTGGCAGAAACTAATTAGCCACCAAATTTTAGGCTTTCTACTCCCGTAAGGATTTATACCCTCGGAAACCCTGTACAGGGTCGCTATGGGTCAGAACCGACTCGACGGCACTTAACAACAACAACAACATATCCATAGTAATAAAGTTCAAAAGTGGGAATCTGGATACTGGGTGTTGGTAAATGGTAGTGTTGGTAATGTTTAACAACCAATCCTTGAATGGGGAGCCCTGATTTGTATGATTTGCCAATTTCTCTGCTGTAAAATAGTTTTCACATTAACTAATACTTAAATATCTCCTGGCATTGTGCTGAAACTGCTAACTGGAAGGTTGGTAGTTCAAACCTACCAACCACTCATTAGAAACCCTATATATGAAGTCCTAGTACGGCACTGCAGGATAATGCACTGGACTACAAGGTCAGTTTGAATCATAAGATCGGCAGTTCAAACCCATCAACTGCTCCTTGAAAATCTTATACAGGGTTGCTATGTGTTGAAACTGACTCCACAGCACTTAACAATAACAACAAAGTGTGAAATTGAAAGCATTTAAATATTTGCCCTAGATTTTAATTCTTATATACCTAAGTACACTTCCCACTTCATGACTGTATCCCTTCTTTTTATTCACCTAAAATGTCCTTGTCCATTTCTTTCTACATATATCAAATTCCTACCTGTCTTGTGAAATCCAAGTCAAGTATTCTTCCTGCCATGAAGTCTTTCATAAATATTCTATCTGGCAGTAATTTCAACCTTTTCTGGAACCCTATAACATTTTCTATCTTTCTTCTAGCATTTTAAATATTTTACTTTATATTTTAGCTCTATGAGTATATGTGTGTGATTTTTACTTTTTTTATACAAGTTAGGTCTCATTATGTTGACATACCCCAATATCATGCTTATTGTTGTTGTGAAGTGCCATCAAATCTATGTAGGGTTTCCAAGGAGCAGCTGGTGAGCTTGAACCACCGACCTTGCAGTTCAAACAACTTTGCAGTCTGACGCATTAGCCCACAGCACTCATGTGTATGTTGTTATTGTTGTTAAGAGCCGTCGAGTTGATTCCAACCCATAGCGACCCTGTATAGGGTTTCCAAGAGAAGCTGGTGAGCTTGAACCACTGACCTTACAGTTTAAACGACTTTGCAGTCTAATGCATTAGCCCACAGCGCTACACCACTCATGGTTACAGGCGGTGTTTAATAACAGGTTACATAATTTTCCATTTTTTTAGTTAAGCGAGAACAAACCACCACCATGACTATACCCCAATATCATCACCACTGAGAAACTCTGTCTAAGAACTAGGATCAGAATACAATTTTATAAAATTCTAAGTTCATTGCCTTTGGCAGTTTTTTATACTATTAATGGTACTCAAGTTAATAGTCAATTTGGTTAAATTTAGCATAGCATATTAGTGAATTTTAGATACGCGAATGGTGACTGTTATAGAATCAATCTTTA
>NW_006408529.1:38078791-38081519 GCF_000296735.1 Chrysochloris asiatica | reverse complement strand
AATGAGTCTTCCTCCAATCCTGAGGCCACATTTTTCTCCATATAGCCCAGCTTCTCAGATTATTTGCTTTGTTCTCTAGACTTTCTCTATTCCTTTTACTGTCTGCTTGCAAACTAGCTAATTCTTGCCTGAGTTTATCCCTTTCTTAAAAATCTTGGTAAAAACAGCCAATAACAACCAATACACACACTAACATACTGCTTTCCAACTACTTTCCCTGAAGCTATAAACTCAGTCAGTACTGGTTTGACATGGAATTATCTCAGATGGCAATATTCCTGCATTTCAGCTGATAACTTTATGTGGTTCTCCTACCCATAGTCTTTCTAACTCTCACCAAATGATTTTTTCCTGATGGGTTTAGGTAAGCAAAGGTGGGAGAAGATACTGATAAGATAATCTGATTCTGTTGTGTGTGATTATTAACAGTTCATTGTGATTGTGAAAACTTGGGACTCTAATATGGGCATAAAATAAGCTATCTCGGAAGCAGGAGGGGCTATTTCACTACCATCAAGAAGAAAGAGCCAGGAGTGGAGCATGTCCTTTTAACCCTGAGATTCCTGCACATTGAGCATCACTGACCCAGGCACAGAAAGCGGTGACACCAGATGAGTAGCAGAGGAGGAGGAGCAGTAGCAGAACTAAGAGATGGAGCTGAGTGCTTTGGGGCAGGAGGCCTGGGTGCAGAGTAGTGTGCCTCCAGGCATTTACTGGGGAAACTAGGTATATTGACCCACAGAGCTAGAGCCAAGTGCCTTCAGGCTGAGACTTATGGTGGAATTGTGTGTCCTGTGAGCAATTAACCACAGCCCTAAAAGAGCATTGCCCAGGAAGTGAGAGGCTTGCCTGTGGGCACAGTTGAGGAAAGACTGTCCTGATGGGGAAAACTGTATCCTGAGTATTTCTGACCCTGTACAATAAGTTATTCTACCCAGCTGAGAAGTATAGAGGGCTGTGGGAAGGATGGTTTGGTAACTTTTTTTATAGTACTACCAAAAATGTCACAACTAAATAAGACTAAATGCCAGTTTTCCTGCTTGTGATTTCAGCTTTTTTGCAACCTAACTGCTGAAATAGTGTCATGTATTTTATATTTTTGTTACAAAAATATGCCACATAAATTATATAAGAATTAGTACCCTGAAATCAACACTAGCTGCTCTAATGTATAAATTCCACAATCTCACAATAAAACTTTATCACATAAACTCCAACTGTTACTAGGAGAAAACTCTGTTCCATGTAATCCTTCAGGAAAGGAAATAGACAAGGTATTCCATCTTCTACATATGGCTGACAGGGCTCCCAAGGTTGTCCTTAGCATTATCAACCCCTGGAATAGAAGAAAAGAAAATGTGGAGAGTCATGCAAGTGATTTTATGGACAAGATAACTCCACATTCTAAGCCAGAACTCCATTACAATGACCATAACTAACTGCTTGGCACTCTTTAAAATGTAGTCTGGCTATGCCCAGGAGGAAGAAGAATCAAATTTGCACAATCTGTCACCCTTGTTACTGACAAGGCAGCTCGTGGGCTTGTAATAAAAGATACAATTAAATGACTTGAAAAGCAAGTCTTACAAGAGAAAGAACATGGCCTTTGGCATCAAACAGATCTAGGCTTAAATTTAGACTCAGCTACTTATTACTCTGTGAACTTGGTTGACTTTATTAACCTCTTGGAGGTACCTTTTTTTCCCTCATTTGTAAAATGTAGCTAAGATAGCACCTACTTCATAGAGCTGTGATACAGTGTAAATAAAATAATAAATTTAAGAATTTAATAAAGTACCTGCCATAATATAAATGTTTTCAAAATGTAAATAATATTTAAATCAGAATTATTGAACACCAAAATTTTCTGTGAAAATATCCTGCCCAGGAATATGCACTGCCTCTGCACAAAGGCAATAATTTCCTACTTTTTCTATATTTAATCCAAATTTCTCATTTTGTTAAAAATATTACCTCTAAAAAGTCTTTAGTTAGTAGTAATACTTAGATGCCATCAAGTCAGTACTGACTCGTAGTGACCCTATAAACACATCAGAACAAAACACTAACCAGTCCTGGGCCAAACTCACAATTGTTGCTAGGTATGAGCCCACTGCTGCTTCCACTGTGGCAATCCATCTTGTTGGGAGTCTTCCTCTTTTTTTCTGACCCTCCACTTTACCAAATATGATATCTTTTTCCAGTGACTAGTCCCTCCTGATAATATGCCCAAAGTCTAAAAGCTCGAAGTCACCTTAAATATGAAAAAATAAAATAAAAAATGGTGGTATGTTCTAAGCTATCAAATAGAATGTAATATGTTTTTTGTTTGTTTGTTTAAGGAATGATTAGGAAAATTATTCCAAAAAATTGATTTAATAGTGAACTCACTTTCATATCAAGTATCAATTCTAGCCCCTCTGTATACAGGGTAGATAGGAATAGGCAACTTAGACATTGGCTACCTAAAACTATCAGCCTCTCTGCAGGAGAAAGATGAGGCATTCTGCTCCTGTAAAGATTTACAGCCTCGGAAACCTTGTACAGGGTCGCTATGGGTCAGAACCGACTCAACGGCACTTAACAACAACAACAACACAACCTAAAATGGGGGGGCAATAAAGGCACAAAGTGATTGGCTTACAAGTTTTCAAGAGGGAGTTTAGTTTAAGAGTATGGGGGGAAAGAAAGAGTCCCCACTGAATAGTTTTCATCTTGTCTAGATGGG
>NW_006408529.1:38056272-38078381 GCF_000296735.1 Chrysochloris asiatica | reverse complement strand
AAAAAAAAAAAAAAAAAAAAAAAAAAAAAACTACCCAGAACCAACCTTGTCAGAACTCTGGTAAATAGTCAAAGGTTCATAACAATGAAACAAATGCTTAATTATAAAAAAAGACAACCTGAGAACAATAGGAAAGATTTGTGGGAGGTTTTTTACTGGCTCATGACACTCTGATTTATCAGTTGGCTTCAAGAAGCAGCCCACCTTTCCAACTTGAGATTCTGGTCTCTTGTTCCAGATGGAGCAGATCAGATTTCATTTACAAGTTACTGTGTCTATTCTAACCTGTCAGTGGCTACCTAAAAGACTGAAACAAAGAAAAGCCCTTAGAAAATTCTAAGACTTCAATTTGGGCTGATCTCCAGGCTCAATGTATGCCTAGATACATGTTGAAGGAGTGCTTCCAGCGTACTCCAAAGCCTATCTGCAAAAGCATCAGGCTTTGCAGAACCATCTCCCATTGTTTTTCTTCCACCTCTCCTTTGACTGCATTGTAATTAAAGGTAAATCTTGAAATGCTCTTTTGGATGATGAATGTGATGCCCCCTTCATCTTCAATTTGTCATTCCTGGCATAGTAAACCATATGATTAGCCTATTTAAAATGGTTAATATCAGTTCACTTCCAGTGTCTAATACCTAGGATATTGATCTTTATGTGTTCCATTTCACTTTATACAACTTTCAATTTTCCTAGATTCATATTCATACATTCCTATTATTAATATTAATAATTTTGATTATTAACTGATGTTTGCAGCTGTTTCTTCTTATTGTGAGTGGTGCCCCATCAGTAAATGAAGGTCCCCAAAACTTTGCTCCATCCATGTTATTCAGGCTAACTCTGAGTAGCCAGCTGTTGAACATGAGGGGCTTAACTGATGTTAGTCTTTCTGTACTGGCTTCTAAGTTGCTACGAAACTGGAAGCTATGCCACCAGTATTTCAAATACCTACAGGGTCACCCATGGTGAACAGCTTTAAATGGAGCTACCAGACTAAGAGTGGTTAGTCACTGAAAACCTTATGAAAAGCAATGGAACATTGTCTAATACAGCACCAGAAGATGAGACCCTCAGCATGCAAAGTACTCAAAATATGACTGGGTAAGAACTAACACCTCAAAAACGAAATGGAACATATAAAAATAGATATCCTAGGACTAGAGTGGAGAGTGAAGAGACCAGCTGATAAGAGGGCAGACAGATGCAAGAACACCCACAGTTGCAGATGATACCCATTTGACCTGGCTTCAATGACTGGATGAACAGAACTCAACCCAAGGAAGAAAGAAGAGGGGGGAAAAAAAAGTGTCATCTGATACAACTGGATGAACTGGACCTACACATAAAACTGCAGTAGCTCAAAAGAGGAAACACTTACCAGCTACAAGAGTTATTCCCATCCCCTCCATACAAAGAATGGGAACGGTTGGGCAACTTGAACATTGGCCACCCAAAATGGGGGGAGGGATGCAAAGGTAAGAAGTGACTGGCTTACAAGCTTTCAAGAGGGAACCTAGATCCACAGGGTGAATAGGATAGTGGAGTTTCCAGTGACTAGTACCCAACCTGTCTAGGAAGGGCTGATGAAAAGAAATGCAGGAGGGTCTCATGTGATGCAATGGTGGAAATTGTTACCAGGACTGATTGTGAGGACTGAAGCGTAAAGGCAGATATTTTATACCAATGAGGAGAGTGACTAACCTTTCAGTCTAGGAGCGGAGGGCCCTGAGACCATCAAAGGAGAAGAGTGCAGAGCGGGACCCCACCCAGAGAAGCAGTGAGGCCTGAGATGGAGACAGAGGGGATGACATGAAGAGATGAAGTGCCTGAGGAGTTGAGACCCAGAGAGGGAAAGGGGCTGTGTGCTGAGGACAGTGTGGGGGTGGGGGTGGGGGAGCATGCAAGGTATACCCTTTTGCATGGATGGGATGGTAACTAAGGCAATGAAACGAAGTACGATAGAATGAATGTAAAACTAATGTTTCCCCATGTAAAATATCACTCAATACACAATAAAACATTTATTAAAAAAATAAAATAAAATTAAAAAGATATCCTAGGCTCTGGGGTGGTGCTGCAGGATAATGTGCTAGACTGCAAGGTCAATTTGAGCCACAAGGTCAGCAGTTCCAACCCACCAACCACTCCTTGGAAACTCTATACAGGGTTGCAATGGGTCAGAACAAATTCGATGGCACTTAACAACAACAACAGGTTCTGCATAGTGGTTATGAGTTGGACTACTATCCTCAAGGTCAGCAGTTTGAAACTACCAGCTGTCCCATGCGAGAAAGATGAAGCTTTCTGCTCCAGTAAAGATTTACAGCCTCAGAAACCCTCTTCAGTGTTGCAATGAACTTACTCCATGGCACACCAACACCAACTCCAGGCATTAGCGAGCTGAAGTGGACTTGTATTGATCATTTTTAATCAGACAATAATATGGTTTAATATGCCAGGTATGACAAAGAGAAAGGGAGTTTCATTTATCATCAAAAAGAGTATTTCAAGACATATTTTGAAGTACAATGCTGTCTGTTATAGGATAACATCCATAAACCTTCAAAGAAGACTGGTTAGTATGACTATTCTTCAAACTTATACAACAATCAGTAAAGCCAATGTGATAAAATTGGAGAATTCTATCAAGTTCTTCAATCTGAAACGATCAAAATGCATTGATAATTACTAGTAGTTAGAATGTCAAAACTGGAAATGAAGAAGATGGATCCGTGGTTGGAAAAAAATGACCTTGGTGATAGAAACAATACAGGAGATAACATGACGGAATTTTTCAAGACCAATGACTTGTTCATTGTAAATATCTTTTTTACACAACATAAACACTGACTAAACACATGGTGCTCATCAGATGGAATACACAAGAATCAAATTGACTACAATATATGGAAAGAAACAATGAAGATTCTCAATTTCATCAACCAAAACAAGTCCAGTGGTCAACTATGGAACAGACCATCAGTTAGTTGCTCATATGCAAATTCAGGCTGAAACTGAAGGAAATAAAACAAGTCCAAGAAAGCCAAAATATAACTTTGAGTATATTCCACCTGAATTTAGAAATCATCTCAGAAACAGATTTGATGCATTGGAAACTAACGACTGAAAATTAGAGGAATTGACATCAAGAACATTATACATGTTATATATATGTATATATATGTATGTATATATACATTATACATAACGAAAGCAAAAGGTCATTAAAAAGACAGAAAATAAAGAAAATACTGAAATTGATATCAGAAGAGACTCTGAAACTTGCTCTTGAACAATGAGAAGCTAAAGCAACTGGAGGAAATGAAGTGAAAGAGCAGAACAGAAAATTTCCAATGTAAGCTTCAGAGAGAAGACAAGTATTGTCTGGAGTCAGAAAACCAAAAGGAAAGAACACACTCAGCATTTCTCAATCTGAAAGAACTGAAGAAAAAGTTGAAGCCTTGCGTTGCCATATGGTATTTCATAAAAAATTGAATCATACAATTTTGTTCTTTGTTCTGGCTTGTTTCACTTGCGATGCTTTCAAGATTCACCCATCTCCTACCATTAGAATTGTATTCCTCTTTATGACTGAATAATTTCTGTTCTATGTATATACCACATTTTGTTTATCCATCTTTTTATGGATCACTGGGTTATTTTCATCTTTCAGCTATTGTGAAAACTTCAACAATGAACATCGGTAAAGAAGTATCTATTTGATTTACTGATTTCTTTATGATGTTTTGGGTTTATACCTAGGAGTGGAATTGCTGGTCAATATGGTAGTTTTGTGAAACTACCAGACAGTTTTTACAAGTGGCTGTAGCATTTAACATTCCCATAAGTAATATACAAGGGTTCTAATTTTTCTACATCTTTGTCCACACTATTATTTTCTAATTTTCTTTTTTATAATAGTCATCATAATGAAAATTAAAGGAACCCTTGTTGAACTGTAGGATAAGTACTGGAGTGCTAACATTAAAGTCAGCAGTTCAAACCCACCAGCCACTCTGCAGGAGAAAGAGGTAGCTTTCTGCTCCTATAAAAATTTTCCATTTCAGAAACATTATATGGGATTACTATGAGTCAGAATTCACTTGATGGCAGTGGGTTTGAATTTTTGGTAGTGGGCATGAAGTGGTTTCATAGAACAGACATTCTCAAATAAATACAAGTTGGGGTGATTCAGTAAAACTAGACATGCCTTACAATAAATGTTGCAGTCCTTCAACTTGAAAAGAAAGGATGATTCAATGTACCTGCAATGCACTGAATTGCTTCATATGGCTCTTCGATGGCACTTAACAACATCAACCCATAGTGATGGTGGTGGTGTGTTGTCAAGTCATTTCTGACTCATAGTGACCCTTTATAGGGTTTCTGAGGTTATAAATCTTTATGGGAGCAGAAAGCCTCATTTTTCTCCTATGATGGATTTCCTATCACTGATGGGTTCAAACTGTTGACCTTGCAGTTAGCAGTCCAACATGCAACCCACTACACTACCACGGCTCCTTCTACACACAGTAACTCCTACCAAACAACATCTTTTGCCATGATGGGTCTAGGTAAGAGAAAGTGGGGAAAGACGCTGATAGGATAGTATGATTCAGTTGTGAATGTTAAACAGCATTCACTGTAATTGTAAACACTTGCAACTCTAACATGTATAAAATGAGTCATCTCAAAATCAGAAACTGGGATCTCACTACCATCGAGAAGAGCCAGGAGTGGGGCACATCCTTTGGACCCCATGATCGCTGTGCATTGAACTTCGTTGACCGAAGGGCAGAATGTTACAACACCAGAAAAGTAGCAGAGGAGCAGCAGAAGCAAGAGCCAAAGCATGAGACAGAGCAGTGGAGTTCCATACCCAGTGAGCAAGTAAAGCTGAATGCTTTGGGGTAGCAGTAGAATGCCTCCCAGCACATAACTGGGAAGACAGCTAAAGCTGAATGCCTTTAGACTGAGGCTTATAGTGGATTGCAGTGTCCTTTGAGCATTTGTAAGCAGCCCTGAAAGAGCTTTGTAACATTGCACAAATGGCAAGGGCCATGCCAAGGGGCCAAGGGTCAGAGAAGCTTGCCTGTGAGTATGGCTGAGGAGAGACTGTCCTGACCAAATAATTGTGCCCAGAACATTTAAAAAAAAAAAAAAAAGCAAATGAGTAAAGACGTTTAATAAGACTTGCTGAAATTTAAAACTGGGGAGCTGCATGGAACACAAGAAATACAACCAAGCAGTTCCAGACAGAACAGCTACATAAACATTTGTACAGGGTTAAATCTTGATCTTTACAATGTTTGGCACATTTCAAACACAGATTTTGCTAGGATTGATTTACAATTGCATGCATTTCAAAAGGCATGCTCCTTACGAGGTGGGGACTTCAGGGTAGTCCCCAGAATGTCACATGATGTTAAGAGCCCTTAGGCACACATGCGCATTGCATCTGCCTTCACAGAAAATGTCTCATGTGGGTACTGAGTCGAGAGTGTTCAAGAGTGCACTCTTTCCACATCTGTACCTGACCGCAAAGACAAACATTCTAATATTGCATGACTATTGTTGTTAACTGCCATCAAGTCAGTTCTGATGGATAGCGAGAAGTGGCTACTGGGTTTGAACTACTGATCTTACAGCTAGCAGTCCATTGTTAATCATACAATGCCACATCAGAACTCCATGATTAGTCTTATTTAAAGGCTAGTAAGCCTTAAAGCTTAAGCAATGGGCTCAAGTGTAGCAGCAATTGTGAGAGTGGCACAGAACTCTGGGCAGGTTTCATTCTCTTGTACATAGGGTCGCTAAGGGTCAGAACCGACTCAATATCATCTAACAACAACAATAAGCATTAGGAGAGTAACTTGTGGTTGTTGTTATGTGCCATGGAGTCGATTCCGACTTACAGCAACCCTATATAGGGTTTCCAAGGCTGTAAATCTTTACAGGACCAGAAAGCCTCATCTTTCTCCTGCAGAACAGCTGGTAATTTCACACTGATAACCCTGAGGTTAGCAGCCCGATTCATAACCACTATGCTACCAGAGCTCCTTATGGAAGTAACTTAAAGGAATTTAAACTGAATTGTGAACTGATGCCAAGACTGAAGATGAAATTAGGCTCCAACTGTAGGCTGCAACCTTCCCCAAGCCCAGTGCCTCAGAATATGGACTCTTGTGTACTGTGCACCTGTTTGGGTGTTTTGTTTTGGGGGTGGGGAGGCCCAGAACATTTTTGACACTGAATTACAAACTGTTGACTTCCCTAATAAGCTCCATCCCTGTGAGTATGGTGTCTGAGTTTTGTATCCATTGCAGTGAATTCTCTAATCTGGCTGAGTGGAGAAATCTGTGGGAGGGATGGTGTCAGTGTTTTGCAGTATACCTAGCAGTCATGTAAAGAAATGAGGATCTCCAGTAGAGGTAACTGAATTGTAAACATTACAGCCAGTATTATTGTATTTTTGGTTTGAAACTCCACTCTTATGTCCGATATGATTTAAAAGACAAATGCATTAAACTAATTATAAATTTCTATTAGTTGACATACAATTATTGCTGTTGTTGTTGTTGCTAAGTGCTATTGAGTCAGTTCTAACTTATGGGAGCCCTGTATAGGACTCCTGAGAAGTGGCTGGTGTGTTAGAACCATCAACCTTGTGGTTAGCAGTCCAGTGCTTAACCTACAGCGCCATACCATTTATGACAACTTAAAATGAAGAACGTGATCTGCTTAGGAACAGAGTTTTTACACTCCATTGAAGTTAAGGGAATAGCAATATAAACTAAGTTGCTATAAATTGAGGACAGTAAATGTAATCCCCTTGGCAGGCACAAGAAAATATCTAAAACATTTGTTGTTAAGTGCTATTGAGTCAATTCTGACTCACAGAGATCTTATATGGGTTTTACAAGAATCTGCTGGTAGATTTGAACTGTCAAATTTGTGTAATTAGTCTAGTGTTTATCCTATAGTGCCATACCAGGACTCCTCTAAAACATCTACTCAATCATAAAAGTGAAGGGAATCAAAAGAGTTCACAATTTAATAAAAAACAAAACCTCAAAAAAAGGCAGCGATGGCAAGAATAAGGGTCAAAAAAAGTATCCCACGCCAACTGCTGTTAAATGGATTCTGACTCATAGTGAGCCTCTTGGACAGGTTGTTGTTGTCAGGTAACGTCATGTCAGTTCCTAAGTGACCCTATATACAACAGAATGAACTATTGCCTGGTCCGGCACCATTATCACAATTATGCTTGAAAACTTTGCTGATGCCATTGTGTCAATCATGTGTCAATTAATCTCACTGGGGGTCTACCTATTTTTCACTGACCCTCAACTTTACCAAACATGATGTCCTTCTCCAGGGACTTGTCCCTTCTAATAATATGTCTGAACTATCAGAGATGACATTTTTGCTATCCTGGGTTCTACAGAGCATTCTGGGTTTACTTCTTCCAACACTGAATGGATTTATTGGAAAGAGTTGTTATTATTATCAGGTGCCATCGAGTTGGTTCCAATCCTTAGCGACCCTGTACAGGGTTTCTAAGGAAGGGCTTGTGAGCTTGAACTGCTAAGCTTGCGGATCAAACTGACTTTGCTGTCCAGCGCATTAGCCCACAGCGCCACACCAGAACTCCATTAGACAGAGTCAGCAGCCTCATATTGTCTCCAAGACTATAAATCATTACAGAAACAATTTCCCACATCTTTCTCCCACAGAGCAACCTTTTGGTTAGCAGTTGAACACTTAACTACTATGCCACCAGGGCTTCTTAAAAAAGGTATTAAAATACACACACACACACACACACACACACACTGCCATCAAGTCAGTTCCAACTCATGGTACTGTTTTTAGTAGGTGTCTTGGAGTCAATTCCAACTTATAGTGACTCTATGCACAACAGAATTTAACACTGCCAGATCCTGTCCCATCCTTATAATTGTTGTTTAAGTCCACTGTGTCAACCCATCTTGCTGTTGTTGTTGTTGCTAAGTGCTGTCGAGTCAATCCCAAACCATAGCAACCCTGTATAGGGTTTCCGAGGAGCAGCTGGTGAGCTTGAACCACCGACCTTGCAGTGCAAATGGCTTTGCAGTCTGGCACATTAACTCACAGCGCCACACCAGGACTCCCCTTCTTGTTGAGGGTTTCATTTTTTTTCACTGACCCCTACTTTACTACACACAATGTCCTTTTCCAGGGACTAGTTAACTCCTGATAACATGTCCAAAACGCATGAAATGAAGTCTCACCAGCCTAACTTCTAAGGAGACTACCCTTGAGACAGATTTATATGTTCTTCTAGTAATTCACGATATTTTTAATATACTTCATAATTCAAATGTATCAGTTCTTCTCGGGTCTTTCTTATTCATTGTGCAGCTATAATATATTTTCAGGTGACTGAAAATACCATGACTTGGGTCAGGTGTACCTTCGAACTCTAAGTGACATATTTGCTCTTTAACACTAGAAAGAGGTCTTGTGTAGCAGATTTGTCTAATGCAGTAAATTGTTTGATTTTTTTATTGTTTCCATGAGCAAAGATTGTGGCTCCCAGTAAAATTAAACTCTTGACAACTTTTATCTTTTCTCCACGTGTCATGATGTTATTGATTGGTCTAGTTGTGAGGTTTTTTATTTTCTTTACACAGAGGTGTAATCCATACTGATCTTCATCAGTGAGAACTCCAGTCTTCTTTGTTTCCAGCAGGAAAGGTTTAATCATCTGCATATCTCAGATTGTTAATAAGCCTTCTTCCAAAGCTCATGCCACATTTTTCTTCATATAGTCCAGATTCTCAGATTATTTGCTCAGCATACAGACTGCATATTGTTGTTAAGTGCCATTAAGTCAGTTCTGACTCATAAGGACCCATTTACAACAGAAAAAAACACCACCCAGTCCTGCGCCATCCACACAATTGCTGCTATACTTGAGCCCAATGCTGTTACCACTGTTTCAATCCATCTAGTTGGGGGTCTTCCTCTTTTTTGTTGATCCTCCACTTTACCAAGCATGATGACCTTCTCAAGGAATGGTCCTTCCTGATAATGTGTTTGAGGTATGAGACATGAAGTCTGGCCATCCTGACTTCTAAGGAGCATTCTGATTGCACTTCGTACACACAGATTTGTTTGTTCTTCTGTCAGTCCATGGTATATTTTATATTCTTCTTCAACACCATAATTCAAATGCATCAATTCTTCAATAGTTTTCTTTATTCACAGTCCAATTTTCACATGCATGTATGGTTACTGAATCTACCATGGCTTGGGTCGGGTGCAGCTTGGTCCTCAAACTGACATCTTTGCTCTGAACACTTTAAAGAGGATTTATGCAGCAGATTTGTCTAATGCAATACATTGTTTGATTTTTGTATTGTTGCCTTGGAGTGTCAATGGTGGATCGAAGCAAAATGAAGTCTTCTGCAACTTCAATCATTGCTCCAGTTGCCATGATGTTATAGTTATTGGTCCAATGGTGATGATTGTTGTTTTCTTTACATTCAGGTACAACCCATACCAAAAGCTTTGGTCTTTGACCTTCAGTTCAATACAGATTGAATATGAAAGAATCCAATCCTGGCACACACCTTTTCAATATCCTGTTCTGTTCAAATGACTGCCCCTTGGTCTTTGTACAGATTCCACATGAGCACAATTAGGTGTTCTGTTATATCCATTCTTTACAATATTGTCAATAGTTATGATTCACACAGTTGAATGTTTTGGCATAGTCAAGATATACAAGTAAACATCTTTTTGGTATGGCTGCCATTGGCCAAGATCCATCTGACATCACTAATGATTTGCTATCTTGGTTATAGAGAGTTAGAAAAAGGAGGTCAGAGTCAAAAACTACTATTGAATCTTGCCCTTTATGAGATCTCTCACCCCATTGATCAAAGAACAAATGTGAATGTTCTGCCAATTGCCAAGCTTGTCCCTTCCAATTATACAGTAAGGGACCAGGTAAAAAATGTTCATGTTGGCCCATGAATCTGGTGAACCCATAGTAAATCAGTTGTAAACCAATAGCCAACTTGTCACCCACTAGCATAGTGGTTACAAGTTGGGCTGCTAATCTCAAGGTCAGCAGTTCAAAACTACCAGCAGTTCCATGGGAGAAAGATGAGGCTTTCTGCTCCCGTAAAGATTTATAGCCTCGGAAACCCTATACAGGGTCGCTCTGAGTCGGAACCAACTCCACTGCACACCATCACCACCACTGTGGTATGGTGCTGTAGGGTAAGCCCAGGACTGCAAGGTCGGTTTGAACCTCAAGGTCAGCAGTCCAAACTCACCAATCACTCCTCAGAAACCCTATACTGGGTTACTATGAGTTGGAACCAACTCAATGATACTTAAAAACAACAATGACAAAAGTTATGATGGCACTTTGTGTCCCCAGGTATTCCCATAGGTAAGATATGATTCAGACTATAAGCCCCCAAATCCTCACTAAACCTGGTTGTAAACCGCTCCCCAAAGCAAGTTGTCTAGGTAAGTGTCTATAGGTCCATATGGGGAAAGTCATAAGGAACTACTAAAGATTAAACATACCATGATGTTGCAGGGTTCTTCATCACAAAATGGATTTCAATTATGAGAACTGGCTCAGGTCTGAAAACTAAGCAAATAATCATGAGTTATATTGAGGTAATTGCTTTTAACTTCATGATCACCCATCCTTGGTTTCCTTTGACTGTGTACATTAAGTAGTATCCTTGTTGCAGCTCCATCTATCTTGACTTAGGAATACTGTATCTCATTAAGAATCTTCATAGCTCTCTGAATATTGAACCCCTTGGCTGCCACTCTGATTTGCCACTTATTATGAAAATTGTTTGCTCCTATTCTGTGATAGTTGGCTGCCATCTGGTCTTTAATACTTCAGATTTCATCATACCATTGCTATCAGGAGTCCAGTTCTACAGTAATTTGTTGTTGTTAAGTGCTATTGAGTTGATTCTGACTCAAAGCAACCCTGTATAGGGTTTCCTAGGAGTGCTCTGGTAGCTTAGTGGTTACGAATCAGGCTGCTAACCTCAAGGTCAGCAGTTCGAAACTACCAGCTATTGCATGGGGGAAAGATGAGGCTTTCTGCTCTTGTAAAGATTTACAGCCTTGGAAACCCTATACAGGGTCACTATGAGTCGGAACTGACTCCACGGCACATAACCACCACCACCAGGAGTAGCTGGTAAGTTTGAACTGCCAACTTTGCAGTTCAAAAATTCAAACTGAACCTACAGCATCATGCCAGGACTCCTCTATAATAATACCCTCTACTTTGTAGAACTTCTGAGCTTCTCAGTGATTCTGTTACCCCTCCCACCAGCAAAGTCCTTATTACATTGGTAAAGTGAATGTTTTCTGGTTCCTTCTGCAGCGTATTGTCAGGTGTTGGGCTTTCAGGCCTTTAGTGGTATATCCACTATCACATCCCCACTTCTCTGACCTTTTGATCTTTTCTTCCACCATCTGCTACTATATCTTCACTTTTATTACTACAAAGCAACTCAACTTCAGTCTTCTAACTATTCTTTATTTCCATAAGGAACTCAGATGTCACAACAGAGAAATAAAGGCAAGTTTTTAAGAGGTAAGTTCATAGCTAGATGTAATTAAAACAAACTTCCTTAGAGAGGTTAATGTCTATTTCAATGTATATTTTTCATCTCTCTACATACAATTTAGGGAAGATGACTACCCACCTAGCAATGACGTGAATTTGATCTAATATAAAAAATTAATAAAGGCTTTTCAGGTCTTCAGAATGCAAAAATATAACTGTCTCGGAAAATTTACCAAATGAGTTGTTTTTAATTAAGAAATTGCATCATTACTTATTAGTGGCACAATGATAATCTAACCGAGTTCCATGAGTATCTGCCAATGATCAAAAATGTCATAGAAACACTGTAATGTTAAAAGTTTGCTATAGAATCCAGAAATTTTTTGGAAACCACCTTCCCATCTGCAACAATCAGTAAAGCAAATACTTGCTTGTATCCTGGATCAAAACTGGAATGAAAATTTCACTTTCTTGTCTCCATTGAACCTGATACTAAATAAAACAGGACCTGATCCACCCTCATGGTTTAACTGCTTCATGTTAGTATATGGTTGGGTATTCCCAGGCTCATTTCACCTTTAGTCCTCAAATCATAAGTGTGACCAAACAGAAAAACAGATTCTCATTAGAATGTGCTACTTAGGTCTGTATTTCTGCTTAGAAAAGTCAGTGATTATTAGTTTTTCCTGACAAGAAAAGTAGCTCATGAGAAATGGTTGGAGAGGAAGCTTGGGCTACATGGGTAACATTCTCTGTGACTGGATTTTTTTAACTTTTAGATATATCCATTACTTAGAGCAAATTTCATGGAAAAATAGGCCACTTGCTGATCTGATCTTCTTTCTCTAGGGAAATAAACTATGTGTCTAAATTAAATTATTCTCCCCCCAAATAACTCAAGACTATATTAGTATCCATCTAGCTTTCAGATTTACAAAAAGAAAAACTGACAAAAGTGAGTTTGGCTCATTGTGTTGACTTCAACCCCAAAATTAAAAATAATAATAATCATAAATAAAGATAACTTGCCCTGAAGTTGGATCTGACTCATGATGATCAATTACGTCAGATAGAAATATATTCCATAGGGTTATAAATAGCTTATTTTTTACTGGTAAATACGAGAGTAAGTCAGAAAGAGGGTAAGTCGGCGTTGCAGGTCTTATTTGCACGGTTTAATTCCAAATAAGCATGTTTAAATATGTCTCTGCGATCAGAGGATGGCTACAAACAAGTTCTCTCAATTATGCATTTGTCTTAGTCTCATCGTTGTTGTTAAATGCCGTCGAGTTGATTCCAACCCATAGCGACCCGGTATAAGGTTTCCGAGGAGCAGCTGGTGAGCTTGAACAGACGATCTTACAGTTCAAACGACTTTGCAGTCTGGCGCATTAACCCACAGCGCCACACTAGGACTCCTTAGTCTTATGGTTGTTAGATGCCATTGAGTCAGTACTGACTCATAGCGACGTTATGCGCAGCAGAGCGAAACACTGCCTGATCCTGGGCCAACCTCACTATTGTTGCCATTGTTGTTGTTGTTGTTGTTAAGTGCCGTTGAATCGGTTCCGACCCATACCAACCCTGTATAGGGTTTGCAAGGAGCAGCTGGTGAGCTTGAACCGCCGACCTTGCAGTTCAAATGCCTTTGCAGTCTGGCGCCTTAACCCACAGCGTCACACCAGGACTCCGATATAATAACCTCAAAAAAGGTCCAATCAAAACTGATTTCTGAGGGGATCTCCTGGGCCAGTTCAATTCAAGGCAAAGAGGTCAGTTCAGATGGTTATGACAACTGCTTTTTAGGATCCATAACAGCTGCTCCTAGGAAACCCTATACAGGGTCGTTATGGGTGGGAACTGACTTGAGAGCACTTAAAAACATCAACAATGGGTAATAATTCAAAGGATGCAGGATGATCACAAGGGTTTACTTTGAAGCACTTTTAAGAATATTGAAAATTGCATTGATGAGCAAAAGGCCAAGAAAGTTACACTGAGGAATATTTTTTCCATCATGACAATGCACCCTGCTCATTCTTTCAGGGTTGTTAAGGGCTATCCCTTAGAATTTCCTTGGGAAACCTACCCCATCCACCCTATATCCTTGATTTTAACCCTTCAGACTTCTTTTTGTTCCCCAAACTCAATGTACATTTAAGAGAAACATAATTTGTGTCCTTTCTGGATGTCAAAACTGCCACTTTGATTTAGTATTAAACCAAAAGACACAAAAGTCTTCAGGACAGGATTAGAGAGCGGGAAACACTGCCTTCAGAAGTGTATAGATTTAGAAGGTTGAAATTTTGAAAAACAATAGCTTCACATTATGGTATTTTTTGGTTTAACAAAGCCCTCTATGATTTTATAGCAATACTTTTGGCTTACCTTCATAATTGTCAGGCCTTTCTTGCAATGTACCTCTGGGTGAAGTCAAATCTCCAATCTTTTGGTTTAGTTAGTTAACCATTTGTACCATGAGGCCAGAATTCAGCTGTCTGAATGTGGATTTCCTATTAGATTCCCAATGTGGGACAAGAAAAGGAACTAGTAAGGGAGAGAGGAACCCTTTGGAAAAACACAGAGTAATACCAAATTTTTATGTAATCTGCCTCACTGTTGGACTTAGTAGAAATAAGAACTTAAGAGAGACGAAGGAAAACTGTTACAGTACTGGCTGTTTCACAAATTTCTTTTCCTTTAAGCTTCGAGGAAATGACATTCCTATTTCTGGCAGGGTTCAAGTGAATTCTGTTTGGGATTAGTTTATGACAGTTAAACTGCTTCAATACTTGCTACGATTGGAATTCTGTTTCCTCAGCAGCAGTACAATAAAATACCTATCACCTTAACCACAATTATCAGAGAACTAAGATGTCACCATCCAGTCAGCACTATAGAAGAATTGTGGGAGTATCTCAGCTCTCATGCACCACTCTGGTTACCAGGAGATAATTTGGTGACTATTAATTCATAGGAATCAAAGAGACGAACTAGTCTCTTTACTGCCTGTGCTGAGGTATCCAAATGGGTCTTTGGAGAAGGCTTAATTAGTAACTGTGGCCCTCAACTCCATTCATATCCTGA
Organism: Chrysochloris asiatica; assembly: GCF_000296735.1. Taxonomy (NCBI): domain Eukaryota; kingdom Metazoa; phylum Chordata; class Mammalia; order Afrosoricida; family Chrysochloridae; genus Chrysochloris; species Chrysochloris asiatica. The sequence goes on along the minus strand of NW_006408529.1, from coordinate 38,063,689 downwards.
TGACACTCAGATTTATCTTTTCTCTCCCTTAAGACATTAGTGAGGAAGATGAAAAATGAACAGTCTGTGCCAAATGCATAGTCCTTAGAGTTCTCAGAAAATAAATGTTGCATCTCCAAAATAAAACTAGCTCTGATAAAAGAAGATAAATTTGTTACTTCCCTCAAGTTTCCCTCATTCTCACACTACTTATTTGTCCTTTCAATCATTTGATGGTTTCTGACTTTGTTCACTTTGTATAAGTATCTGTGAATGGGAAAAAATAAAAGGATTTATTTGATGCTACTAAAGGGCAGGCAATAGGCTTAATGTCAAAAATAGCCCAAGCCTAAGACAAATTAAAGAAAAGTGAATAAGTACAGAAAGAACGAAACCCATGTGAAAATTAGGAATGGTTTTAGCTGCAAGTAATAGAAACTTGAACAAATGTTGTAATTGTCTCATACAATCTAGAAATTGTTGACTGTTCCTGGATCCGTTATGCCATAGGTATGCAAGATCTTCTTCTCCTTTCCCTCACAGTGCTAAGGTGGTGGTGGTGGTATGCTGTGGAGTTGGTTCCAAATCATAACAACCCTGCATAGGGTTTCCAAGGATGTTAAATCTATATAGGAACAGAAAGCTTCATCTTTCTCCAGTGGAACAGCTGGTAGTTTCGAACTGTTGTCCTTGAAGTTAGCAGCCCGAATCTTAACCACTATGCTACCAGAGTTTCTTACAGTATTAAGATAGCTATTGCAAATCCATATTCAAAAGAGAAAGAAGTCAGTTTCAACATAGCTGAAAACTTCCCCAAAGTTCTCATTGCCTAACAATGAGAACTTTCCTAGATGTAAGGGAGGAATGGCTTTCTTAGATGTAAATGAGGTTGAAAATGTGAATAGCTCACTTTTCTGGCCTCTATATTGAGCCTCTTTAAAGTGTTAAAGAACAAAGGTGTCACTTTGAAGACTATGGTGCACCTGACTGAAACCTTGGCATTTTCAATAACCTCATATGCATGTGAAAGTTGGACAATTAATAAGGAAGATCGTAGAAGAACTGATGCATTTGAGTTTTGATGTTGGAGAAGAATATTAAGGTGTCAGGGACTGCCAGAAGAACAAACTAATCTGTGTTGGGAAAGGTGCAACCAGAATGCTCCTTAGAAGCTAGGATGGCAAGACTTCATCTCTCATATTTCAGACATATTTTTAGGAGGAACCAGTCTCTGGAGAAGGACATCATTCTTGGTAAAGTGGAAGGACCAGGGAAAAGAGGGAGACCCCCAGTGAGATGGATTGGCACAGTGGCAGCAACAAGGGGCTCAAGCGTAGCAGCAATTGTGAGGATGGCACAGAACCGCATGGTGCTTCATTCTGTTGTACACAGGGACACTATGAGTCAGAACCAACTCGACGGCACTTAACAACAACAACAATAATGGAAGATGGGAGCATGGTGGCTCCATAGGATAAGCACTGGTTTCCAAACCACAAGATTGTCAGTTTGAACCCACCAGCTGCTCCGAGTGAGAAAGATGAAGCTTTCTGCACCGGCAAAAGATTTAATGCATCAGAAACTCTACACAGGGTCACTGTGAGTAGAAACTAACTTCATGGCACTTAACAACAACAACATAGTGAAAGATGGTAAAAGAGATGGTGAGAAAGAACTATTTGCCAATCAACCAATTAACAATCTTCCCCGTCCATTATTATGCTGATATTTTCTGCAACAGATAAGCCATTAGAGGATTATGATAAAATTTCTCTTTCAGAATACTTTACAGAATAAAAGAAAGGATTATAAATAATTTTGTCAACAAGATAGGAGCTAACTGGAACTACGGCAAATTGGAATGTATGGTCACACCAGTCAGAGAGGAACACAGAGAAATTAGGCCCTCTTGTTTCCACAACTTCTCCAGAGAACTGAAAACCTACTTTTTAATGCAAATCATCTCTCAGGGCCAAGATTTTCTGGTGTTCCTTTCTGATTATGCTTCCCCTAACTTAAGTTTAGAAATTGTCAGACCACTTTTCCATAGAAATTGTATAAGATCATTCAGAAAATAATGCTTCGAATATAAAATCATTCAGAAAAAAAAAAAATGCTTTCTTCTATTTCTTCTATGTAGACAGTCTTTTTAGAGCTTATATAATCCCCACCTCTCTCCTACCTACACAATCTGCCTATGTCAACAATGGCATTGAGGCAAAAGATTCTCAGAAATTAGATTTTTTTTTTTTTGTCAGTTTACAGAAGGTGTGGTACACACACACTTATTTCACAGTGGGTTTCCTCTTGCTGTTTATCACAATAAACAAGTAGTTTTACCAATTATATACATGGAAGACTCTCAGATAATTTGCCTTTTTGTATCCTTACTTTACATCTTCACTCCTTTATAAGAACAGCAAAATAATCTAAGAACAGAATGTGTACCTGGCACCATGAATATAAATTTCTATATGGTTATTGCTAATCTTAAAGTGAGAAATAGTTTTCGGATGCCAAAGTATGTTGTTAGAAAACTATTAAAGATATGATTCTATTACCTTAGACTCTAGTTATTTTCATGTTTTACCTTTTCTTTTTTTTCTTAAGATGGTCTTTATTTTCAAAAAAATTTAGGAGATAATATGATATACAGCTATAAAATCAGAAAGGATATGAATAGGGTACGCAGAGACAACAAATTTTGTCCTTTGAGAAGGCAATAGTAAGTTATTCAATGTCACCTAAATTTAGAATCAAGGACAGGAAATATCCCTGTGAAAATTAAAACAGAAGGAGGATTCACAAAGGCAGACTAGAAAGATACTCTAGCCATATCCTCTACAACAAAGATTCGAGAAATCAAGTGAAAAGATTACAGATGATAATCTTGGAACCAAGAACTGCAAAGGAGAGGATGAAGAAGTAGATCAAATACCAGTGAGAGGAAAAGAATGAACAGAAAGCACAAACAAGAGAGCATATGTCCCAATGAACTGCCAACCAGTTCATCACAGCCATTTTGAATCATTGCAAGCAGCATCCAACTGCAGCAGAAAACAAACTACTGGTCCCACTCCCCAGGATTCCACATCTGGTGATTGGCAATCAGAAAGGTTTGATCTATCCCTTATCTTGCACCTTCTCCCAGTGACCAGAGGAATGAATCCCCTATCCCCAACGACCTATGCAAGAGCAACACACATACCTTAAACCCCTACTTGCCACTTTCACCAGTACTGTGGCACATTTTATTTTCATTTTCTTTTTTTCTCTTATCTTTCTTTCTAACTTTTCCCTATTCTCCCATCTTCTCTTTCTGTTGTTGTTGTGTGTTTTTTTCTCTTCTTACTCTTCCCTAAGCCATTTTAGTTGATTTTTTTTATACTGCAGTGTGCCAGTGCTGGACTGTACTGCATACACAGCTAGCAGAACTTGCCCCTGACCTTCCTGGGTCACCAGTGCTTACCCTACAGAGCATTACATACCCATGCATTGTATTTAGTAGCTAATACTGTCACCAGAACTCTTCTATTTTTATTACTTTCATTTTTCTTTTGCCTTCTTCTTACCCCACTCTTACTTTTCTCTTTTCTTTATTACTCTTTTCCTTATTTTTTTTCAATCCTGTGAAGTGGATGCCTGCCCCACCCTCATGGTCAGCTGCCCTTGCCCAGACTCCTGTATGGATAAACATGAGTTCCATTCTAGACCTGAAGGGTGCCTGAAGGCCATTGTATCGAACTCCTCTGGTTTCTTTCTTACTGACAAAACTTTTTTTTTTTTTTTTAATTTATACTTTTGAGCTTTACTCTACATTTTCTATGCAGGACCTTCTAATGTGATCCCTTTCAGAACAGTTGGTAGAGGTAGCCAGATACCATCTGGTTCTTCTGGTCTCAGAATTGTAGAAAATGACATTCATATGTTTCTTGAGACCATTGGACTAATTGATTCCAACCACCTTCAATATTCATTACTCTTCATTCTTCAATGGGGAAAGATCAATAGTTGTACCTTAGATGATTCTCATGAGCTTTTAATATCCCTGTTGCTACTCACCAAAGTAAGATATAGAACACTAGAAGACAAGTCTCTTCATTTCATTAAAGGAATAATGAAAAAAAAGAGCAAAAAAATAATTTTTTTTTCTGAAAGAAAATTTCTCTAATATGAAAGTTAAGAAGGTATGCATTCAAGAAAGTCAATGAAACCCAAATCAGATAAACTCTGATAGAAAATCACTTATACATATCATAATCAAACTTTCCAAAACCAAAGACCAAAGAAAGAATACTGAAAAGAGATCAGGAAAAATGAAAAGGTACCTATAGAGTAGAAACAATAAGCTCTGATTTCTTGACAGAACCATGTAGACAAATAGGATGACATGAAAACTAAAAAAAATATTGCCAAACAAGAATTACATACCCACCAAAATATGACAGTGAAATTACGACATTCCCATATAAATGAATAAATTCATTATTGAAAGATTCTCTGGGAAAATTATTGAATGTTGCAGAAAGCATCAAAAGAAGATAGAAGGAATACACAGAGTCACTGTACCAAAAAGAAACAGTTGATGTTCAACCGTTTGAAGAAGCAACATATGATCAAGAGCCAACGATACTGAAGGAAGAAGCCCAAGGTGCATTGAAGGAATTGGCAAAGAACAAAGCACCAGGAATTGATGGAATAAAAACTGAAATATTTCAAGAAAGTGAGGAGGCACTGGAGGCACCCATTCAACTAAGCCAAGATTTGTTCACATTCCAAAGAGAGGTGACCCAACGGAATGTGGAAATCATTGGAAAATCTCTTTGATATCCCACGCGAGTAAAGGTTAATAAAAGTAATACAGAATTGGCTGCAATCATACATTGACAGAGAACTTCCAGAGGTTCAACCCGGATTCAGAAGAGGCCATGGAACAAGAGATATCATTGTTGATGTCCAATGGATCTTGGCTGAAAGCAAAGTATCAGCAAGATGTTTACCTGAGCTTTATTGACTACACAAAGGATTTTGATTGTGTGGATCATGACAAGCTATGCACAACATTGCAAAGTATGAGTATTCCAGAACACTTAATTGTGCTCATAAGGAATGTGTACATGGACCTTGAGACAGTTGTTCAAACAGAACATGGGAACACTGAGTGGTTTAAAATTAAGTAAGGTGTGTGACAGGGTTATATTCTTTCACCATATTATTCAACCTGTATGCTGAGCAAATAATCCGAGAAGCTGAGTTATATCAAGAAAAACATGGCATCAGGATTGGAGGAAAACATTAACAACCTGTGATATGCAGATGATAAACCTTGCTTGCTGAAAGTGAAGAAGAGTTAAAATATTTACTGATGAAGATCAAAGAGCACAGCCTTCGGTATGGATCACATGTCAATGTAAAGAAAACAAAAATCCTCACCACTGGGCTAATAAACAACATTCTTATCAAAAAAGAAAAGATTGACATTGTCAAAGACTTCATTCTTCTTGAATCAACTATTAGCACTCACAGAAGCAGCAGTCAAGAGATCAAACGACATATTGCATTAGGCAAATCTGCTGCACAAGACCTTTTTAAAGTGTTGAGGAGCAAAGATGTCAGCTTGAAGACTAAGATGCGCCTGACCCAAGACATGGTATTTTCAATAACTTCATATGCACGTGAAAGCTGGACAGTGAATAAAGAAGACTGTAGAAGAATTGATGCTTTTGAGTTATGGTGTTGGAGGGGAATAGTGAAAGTGCCATGAGCTGCCAAAAGAACCAACAGATCTGTATTGGAAAAAGTGCAGCCAGAGTGCTCCTTGGAGGCCAGGATGGCCAAACTTCATCTCTCATACTTCAGACATGTTATCAGGAGGGACCAGTCACTGGAGAAGAATATCATGTTTGGTAAGGTGGAGGGTCAGAGAAAGAGGAAGACCCCCAGTGAGATGGATTGGCAAAGCGGCAGCATTAATGGACTCAAGCGTAGCAACAACTGTGAGGTTGGCCCAGGATCGGGCAGTGTTTCATTCTGCTGTGCATAAGGTCATTATGGTTCGGTATCGACTTGATGGCACCTAACAAAAACAACAACATATAAACAGAAATAATGAGATTTTATAAAAACCAGACTAACATTACAAGAAATGCTAAAGGGAGTTCTTCAGACAAAGAATCAACATCAGACAACATCTGGAGATTAAGAGACACAACAACATCACCAGGTAATCAACCCAGACATAGAAGTATCAAAAATGCAACAAACTTACAACACTTAAAATAGGGAACTAGAGATGTCAATTTGCAAATGATGGCAACTACAAAGCAAAAAGAGCAAATAAATGATGTAATTTCACAACATCCAAAAGGAAAGAATGTCAAGACAATGTCAAGATAGAAGAGACTATTTTAAAACTTTGAACGATAATAATAATTTGCAGGATAAATAAGCTCAAAGGGGAAAAAAAAAAGCTTTCTTGCCAAATGAAAAAAGAAAAAAAAGCATAAAGCATAAAGCCTCGGTAAACACTAAAACAATAACAACCAAGCAAATAAGAAAATCCATAAACAAAATGCATAGCACAGAAAAGTATATGCAACAAATGATAGCAGTAGTTTTATACCTATAGATAATTATGCTGAATGTAAATGAAATATGTGCACCAGTCAAGAGACAGTGGTAGAACAAATAAGAAAACATGAACCATCAGTATGCTGTCTTCAAGACACACACCTTCTTGTTATTTTTGTTATTGTGTGCTATTGAGTCATTTCTGACTCATAGCACCTTATATAGGGTTTCTGGGCATGGCTGGTGGATTTGAACAACCCACCTTGCTGTTAGCAGTCCTGTATTTATCCTACAGCACCATACCAATGCCCTTAGACTAAGAAAAAATAAGCTAAGATTCAAAGAATGGACTCTAAGCCTGCAAAAACTCTGTCCAGGATCAGAAGGCCCACTCCCCCATAACCTCCTCTGCTGGCACAATGTGGGCTCATACCAGGTGCCATGACCCCTCTCATTTTCTCCTTTCTTTTTTTGCTTTTCTCTTCTTTCCCTTCCCTTGTATTTTTTTCCTGCTTCATTTCTTCTTATATTTCTTTTCTTTTTTCCCTTCCATTCTTTTTCTAATTTTATTCTTCAGTATTCTGTTTTCTCTTTCCACCTCCCTAATTCTTTTTTCTCTTTTTCTTCCCTTGTTTTTCTCATTTGCTTTTCTTTTTTAAAGATATTATTTTCCCCCTCTTGTTTTATTTTTACTTATTATTTATTGTTTTGTTAATGTTGGGGGTTTTTTCTGAACAGGTGTAGGAAGGAGAATAGAACTATACCCACAAAAATATACAGGTTTAACAGAGGATATTTCTATATATACATTTATATGTGCTGCAAGTATATCCCTGGAGAGCATATGTTGTTGTTGTTGTTAAGTGCC
>NW_006408529.1:38048330-38054817 GCF_000296735.1 Chrysochloris asiatica | reverse complement strand
ATGATGTGGAGTGATGGAGCAGCTGGAGACTTTAGATCCAGAGAAGGAGAGCGACTGTGTGCTGAAGACCTGGGGGTTACTGGGGAAGGATTGCATGGAGGGGATTGTAACCATGGCAATGAGATGATATACGATAGAATGAATGTAAAACTAATGTTCTCCCCTGTAAACTATCACATAATTCACAATAAAATAGTTAAGAAAAAAAAAAAGTTTGTGAGTGGGTATCTAAGGAACAAACTATTAGTCTCTCCCCATTCAAAGCAAAGAAAAGTAAAGACAATCAAAGTTACAAGGACTAAAGGACCTCATGAACCCAACCTTCATGACCCTGAGCCAGATGATGCCAGCCTACCTCTCTGAAAGAAATTACAGTAGAAGGTTCTGGATAGAGTGGGGGGCAGGGAAGTGGTATAAAACTCAAAACCATAAAAAATGGACAGGCTTACTAGTCTGATAGAGACTGGTAGAACACTTTACACTTCAGCCCTGAGACATCCTTCAATCCTGAAACAGAACTCACCCTCGTGGCTCAACTTTCAGACCTATAAGATGAACAATGACAATACAAAGGTAACACTCCTTACAATAATCATCCATACAAGATAAAAAAGACAGCATTTGTACATGGATAAAGCTAAGAAGGCAGGAAGGAATAAATAGGAAAGAAGGACAAATGAAAACAGTAAACACAGGGAGGAAGTGAGATGAGTGTTGTTTCTTCATGGGGATTGCAATCAATGTCACAAAGTAAAAATATATATGAATTGTTGAATGGAAAACAAATTTGCTTTTTAAACTTTCACTCAAATCACAGTGATTTTTTTTTAATTAAATGATTATAATAAATTAAATTTATCACCTAACTATAAAGGAAAATAACTTAAGAATTCATTTGTAAGTTGATATTGCTATGTATTCAGATTGTATTACCTCTTATTCTACCAAGAAAATCAGGATATCAAGTTAATTTGATCAAGAGACCAAAAAGTAACTGCAGCACATATGGCTTTGCAACTTCTATAGTCTTTGTAACTCCCACCAAGCAACTTTTTTTTTTTTTCCCTGATGGGTCTGGGAAAGAGAAAGTGGGAGAAGATGTTAATAGGATTATGATTTAGTTGTGAGTTTTTCTTAACATGGTTAATTGTGATTGTAAACACTTGAAACTCTAATGTAGGTATAAAATGAGTCATTCAAATGCACATGAGACAGACAGTGGACTTCCCAGGCTACAGAACAAGTAAAGCTGAGGGCCTTCAGATACTTTATTTGGGGAGCTAGGTTTGCTGATGCATGGAGCCAGAGTTGAGTGATTTTCCGCTGAGGCTTATAGCAGAGTAGAGTGTCCTTTAGACATTTATCAGTAGTTCTAAAAGAGCTTTGTAGCATTACCTGAGCAGGGCAGAGACTGGGTCAAGGGGTCAAGGGCTAAAGAGAGCCCTACCTGCAAGCATGACTGGGGAAAGGCTGTCCTGACCAAAGAATTATGTCCTGAACATTTCTGATCCTGAATTGTAACCTGTTAACTTCTCTAATAAATCTCATAATTGTGTGTATGATCTGTGAGTTATGTGTGGCCACTGCAATAAAATTACAGAACTTAGCTAGAGAGTGCTGCGAGAGGAATGGTTGGTGTCAGAATTAGTTTTTTTTGTTTGTTTTTTTAAAGTAGGATAGTGGAGATATGTCTGGCCTCAACCTTATAGAAATTGGCCTTTGGCTGATATTGATAAGTTTGATTCTCCTTCTCCCTTGCAAAACTCATAGAAGGTCAGATGCCATACCCTGTGACCTTTATACACAGAAATAAATCCACAGTTAGATGCAAGAAGCAAGATATAGGAAGCCAATCTCATACAAATCCTGCCTCTTCCATGAAGCTGTTCCACATCTTTTAAGCATGCATCACACCTACCTTCACACGTTATCCTTATAGAATATTATTATCCATAGCCTTATACTTCATGTTGTATATGATGTGTAAGTCAAGTAAATGTTGTCCTACGGTCTTACTAGTGATTCATGAATTAATGTCTCCACCTTATCCAACTACTAATAAGAACACGCATTTTCTGAGCTATTTACTGTAATAAAAACACAGTTTGACCGACCATTAAAGTTGATTTCAGCTGACTTCAGAAGGAACCAATCGTAAGTCCTTGTGATGTGCCTATGAGTTCTTACATCATTTGTTGTTGTTGTTAAGTGCCATCGAGTCGGGTCCGACCCATAGCGACCCTGTACAGGGTTTCCGAGGGTGTAAATCTTTACGGGAGTAGAAAGCCTCATCTTTCTCCCGCGGAGCGGCTGGTAGTTTCGAACCGCTGACCTTAAGGTTCGCAGCCCGATTACTCTACTCATAGTGCATTTCAGTTGCTTGTTTTATTTTCTTATCATTTTAGAAACATAGATAACACTTTATAATTTGGTAGAGGACCAGTGAAACAGAGGGAGTCCCTCAGTGATATAAACTGACACAGTGGCAGTAAAACCCAGCTCAAACAGAAATGATTGTGAGGTTGGTGCTGGACTGGGCAGTGTTTCATCATGCTTTACATAAAGTCACTATGAGGTGGAGCCAACCTGATGGAACCTTACAACAACAAATTGGTAATGATTGCACACATGATTGATATCATTTGTGTCACTGACTGGTACCTTTGAAAAATGTGGAATTGTTAAATGTTCTAGCACTTGAATTTGATGAAGATTTTTACTTTCTTCTCTAGACCTTTTGACTTTCAAATTTCCTATGAAAAAAAACCTAGCAATATTATTTTAATTTTTATGTCTTTTCCCAATTTTCAAAAGAAAACATACTTGTTGGAAAAAATAACATAATCAGGAATATGAGAGTAAAATGTGAAAGTTCTCCAAAATCCTATTTATTCCCTCTCAACACTCATCAATTCTAAAAGATAACCACTGTTAACATTTGGTATATAGTGCATATAATCTGTTGTTGTTATTGAGTGCCATCAAGTCAGTTCTGACCCACAGTGACCTTGTATAGGGTTTCTGAGGAGCTGCTGGTAAGCTGGAACTGCCAACCTTGTGGTTCAAACCCACTTTGCAGTACAGGGCATTAACCCAGGAGTTCATATATGTATGTTGTTGTTATTGTTAAATTCTGTGGCATTGGTTCCTACTCATAGCAACCCTGTACAGGGTTTCCAAGGCTGTAAATCTTTACAGGAGCAGAGAGCCTCATCTTTCTCCCGCAGAAAAGCTGGTAGTTTTGAACTTCTGACCTTGTGACCCGATTCGCAACCACTACGCTACCAGAGCTCCTATATATATATGTATATGTATATAAATATATACATGCAATATGTGTGTTATATGAATTCATATTACATAGGAATATATAATCTATGCTTTCCTAGAATTCATATTACATAGGAATATATAATCTATGCTTTCCAAGTATATATATAATTTTTAAGTGGTAATATATACAACTTTATTTTTTCATTTAACACTCTAAATATAGTCTATACCATTCTTTTTAATGATTATATTGTGTGCCATTACTCCTAGTAGTGTGAGAAGCCCTTGGGATATTAAAGCTACTATGGGTTACGGCAGTTCTTTTAGATGGAAAAAAATAAGAACAATTTATTTGACTATATTGTCAATCCTATACAGGGTTGTTGAATTGGAACTGACTTGATGGCACTTACCAACAACACACTGTCAAAAGTATTAGAAAATTACACTTTATTATGCAATAAAGTATACAAGTAGGCTGCAGGATTCTCACATAAAATATTATTATGAGATCAGATTTCTTCAAAAATATCTTCCATTTTCAGAGTGAGAGTAGAAGTAACTGTATGAATGTCACATTCCACAGTTTGAGAGGAGTTCTAAAAATAAAATTAATTGACTGTTTTAATAGAATGGATGTCACTTCAAGGATCTTTTATTTTTAAAAAGAAAATGTTGGCCATTTCTATTGTCTAGACTCAATAACATATATTAAAATAAGTCATTCTTTTAAAATAGAAAATATTAACATTCTCTGCATTACCTTTTCAGTTGAATATACTATCATACTGGCATTGTCTCATAATGTATTATTTAAATGGCTTCTCTTTTCTAACATTGTGAATTTAACCAGCACAAACAGATTAATCAGCTTAAATTCATCTTCCTTTCACTCCAAATCTTAACTACCAATCTAGATGTTTATGGATCATTCTTAGACTTTAAAAACATCTGAGAATTTAGACAACTTATCCCTTGACTGACTGATTATGTATCTCTTTATTGTAATTGTATGCCTTTTAAATAAAATTTCTGTACCCAAAATTTTTTCTATAATTCTGCAGCTCTTACTTTCCAGCTGCCAAAGTATAAGCTACATGAATAAAAAATATTTGTGCTTGATTGAGGCTAATTCCATTTCTCTCATTGGGAGACAATCTTAATCCTGAGTTTATGATGTCATATTTCCTAGTCAGGCCTTAGTTGACATGATTGTTGTTGTTAACTGCCATTAAGTCAGTTTTGATTTATAGTGACCCTGTGTAGGGTTTCCAAGGAGTGACTGGTGTGTTTGAACCGCTGACCTTGTGGTTCAAACCAACCTTGAGGTCAAGTGCTTATTCTATACCTTCTAGGATGGTGGTGATGGTGTGCTGTGGAGTTGTTTCCAACTCATACAGACCCTGCATAGGGTTTCCAAGCCTGTAAATCTTTATGGGAGCAAAAAGCCTCATCTGTCTCCCATGGAACACCTGGCAGTTTCAAACTGCTGACCTTGAGGTTACAGCCCAACTCCTAATCTCTATGCTAAGGAGAGCAGTTCTCAAAGTGTGGCCAGCAGACCTTTGGTCTCCAGACAATTTCCAGGGACTCCACAGGAGGTCAAAACTATTGTCATAATAATACTAAGACATCTTTTGCTCTTTTCACTGTGTAGAAATTTGCACTGAGGGTGCAAAGCAATGATGGATACCGTTGCTGGTTACAAACACATCAAAGTAGTGAGTGGTATCAAACTGTACTGTTGATGCAATTCTAGTACATGGTGGCCCCATACGTGTCAGAGTAGAACCATGCTCCACAGGGTTTTCAGTGGCTGAGTTTTCACAAGTAGATCATCAAGCCTTTCTTTTGAGGTGCCTCTGAGTAGATCCCAACCTTAAAGTTAGCTACCAAGTATGTTGACTGTTTGTACTACCCAGGGACTCTAATAGTGTGATTGTGTTCCTCAACATGTACTTATAGGGAAAAATAGGCTAGTTTTACTTAAGAGTCTCCTGGATGAAGCAATAATTTGAATTTTATTAAGTCTCAACCTCTCAGTAGACTATTTTTTAAAAGATTCTTTGTGGCAAGATAGGAAGTACACATAAAGCATTTCTACTGCATACCTATGTGCAATGCTTGCCCTGAGGAAAAGCCCTTTGCAATTGAGTCATAACGTGAGCTAGCTGCTTCTCTTTCTCTTATGAAGAATGACTGAAAAGCAAACAGTGGTTATTCCGAGTTGGGCATTAGACAATACATTCTGTCAAAATGATTGAGGTTAAGTCTAGCCATTTGAGAAAAACAGCTGACTGCGATTGTTGCCAATGATAAAATTCAAGCTTTCCAACAAAAATTGTAATAAGGGAAAATTTATGTCTACCACAAAAAGCTTGACAATTTCCCAATATTTAAAACCTTCCCTAATGATATCGTTGTTGATACTAATGAATGTGATTTTTTAATATTTTGGAATTTGGGAATGAAATGTATTAACATTATGGAGATCTTTATAACTCAATGATTCAACATTTTCCGAATGATCATATCAGAATGTTACATATGATGCATGTGTAAAAGGTCCATTAAAAGTGAAATATAGAAAAAATAGACTTTAATTTAGCAGAGAGAAAACAACTCATTGATCTGGTTTTAGAGTCTATTTTGCAATTAACTTTTAAGAAACTACCACGTGTCAAATTTTTGTTATGATATTAAAGAAGAATATTCACAATTATCTAAAAAATCTACTAAAATTGTTTCTTTCCAAGGTCACCTGTGTGAGGCAGAATTTTTTGCATATGCTTCAATCAAAAGGATATATCGAAAGAAACAGAATGAAAACATAGATAAGAGATCCAGCTATGTCCTATTAAATCAGACATTAAAGAGGTTTATTCACACCAAAAAAAGGTACTCTTCACTACTTTATTTTGAAAAAGTATGTTTTGCATAATTAAAAGATTATTTATATTAACGTATAATGGGTTTATTGTTGTTTATAAATATATTCATCAGGAGATAATTACAATTTTACCAGCTTTAATATTAACATAGTAAATATTGATAGCTACTACCCACATAGGAAGGTGTTCTGGTAGCATAGTGGTTACGAATCGGGCTACGAACCGCATGGTCAGCAGTTCGAAACTACCAGCTGTTCCGCAGGAGAAAGATGAGGCTTTCTGCTCCCGTAAAGATTTACAGCCTCAGAAACCCTGTACAGGGT
>NW_006408529.1:38037930-38040335 GCF_000296735.1 Chrysochloris asiatica | reverse complement strand
AGGATGAAGCAGTGTTTCACTGTGAGTTGAAACTTACTCAACACCTAGCAATAACAACTACATATTTTCTACAATGTTTCTATAATCAGAAAAAAATGTTATTTTTTTATGTGATGTAAATTTTAAATTATGGATTCAGCATCCAAATGGCTGCATCCTGTGACTGAGAGTCCATGTGAAATTCATTACCTCAATGTGACAGCTAATTTTTCATCAAGCCCACTTGTGAATAAGCCATCCTCCATTACGTTCCACACAATTTAGCACTTGATTATATGCTGTTTGGTATGCTGTTTCGTGTTCTTTACTATTAATGCATATGTGTTAGTACTACTGAATTTTGCAAACATTGATAAATCACCAACTCTGATTCAAGCTCTGTATTATGCTACAGTGTTTGTTCTTATTTAATTATGAAAACAGACTTAAAATATTCAGATCAGCTCAATTTTAAAGATAGCTAACAGTTAAGTGACTTGCTCAAAATCAGAGTGAAAAAACTGCAATTTAAGTATTATTGTTGTTAGTAAGTGCTGTGGAGTTTGTTTTGACTTATAGTAACCCTGCATAGGGTTTCCAAGGAGCAGCTGATGGATTTGAACCATCGACCATGAGGTTAGCATGGACTTATCTGTAGCACCACACCAGGACTTACTTATCTTTCCAGCACTGTATGGTTGTTCCACTAAAATGCCCCTTGGGAGAATAAACCTTACACCCTTTACTGTTTCTTCTCATCTTGGGTAACTACAACACCTAATACAATTTCTCTGTAGTTTCATTTCATAATGAAGGTTATCCTGCGGAAGTGGGGCCATGATCCTCTACTTTCCAATCTGTTTTGAACACTGTATAAAAGTGAGTTCATCAAATTCTGGATTTGTATTGGTTTGCTGTTATATCATACCAGGGGTTTGTCCTGAAAATTAATTTGTTTTTCTGTTAAATTTATGGCAGATACACATAGTGTAGCATGTGTGGAAGCAACCCCACAATATTATGCAACACAGAAGCTTGAAAGATGAGGACACAACCCTTCAAGTTATCACATCCAATGAAGAGCCAAGTGGAGTTGCTCCAAAAAAGGCCCCCAAGTTTATACAGGACAAGCATGACAGCAGCCTTGTGTGCGAGTCACTCATGGGAGTTGTGTATCTGTGCATAAGTCCCCTGAAGGACTTGAGGTGCCTGACATTCTGTACAGTCCTTCAGGAGTAGGTGTGTTGGGTCACAGTAGGGCGATAGCCAAGAGAGTCGCTATCACTTATCAGGGTCTCCTCTCCTTCCAACCAGGGGCGACTCAGTGGTTCTGACAGAAACCAGGGAATGCTAAGTCATTGCTATGTGTGCCACCATATTAGAATGATGTCACACTGTTATATAACCTTTGAGTATATTTGGCAAGATGCCTTTCTTTCTGTAGTAATATTTAAGGAGTTTCTCCCACGTAATGGGTAGGGAGAACAGAGCAACAAAAGAGAACAGAACAGAGAGACAGAGGAAGAACGGAACAGAGAAGGGGAGAGCAACACAGCACATGGAAGAGACAACAGAACAAACACAGAAAGGAGAACAGAGCAAACAGAAGGAGAAGAAAGAGGGAGCTGAATGGAAGAAAGCCTGAGAGAGTTCTGAAAGCTATAGAGGGCAGAAGGGCAAGAAACTACCTGAGAGCCCTTCTCCTGCGCTGATCACTGTTTTGCTGAATAAAAAATGAGCCATCTCTCCACTGCACCTCAAGTGTTCATTTGGCTACCTTATCCAGTGAACCTGTTGAGGTTGGGGTGCTGGAAGCCCACCCCGACCTCCCACTCTCTGCAATACAAGGTGGAACCAGTGATCCCTGTGGGAATTTTGCTAGACTTTGCCTGAGCAAGCACCTAAGATCGTCTAGAGGACTGTGTTCTCAACACAGGTTGAGAGCCTTGCCATTTGGTGCAACGTCAGTTAATTTCCTTAATGTTTCTGGTCTTCAACTGTAGCATCAGGTTATACTGGCTGAGAGCCCTCCTGATCTTCCAACCTATATTGATTGGGTGCCCCTCCAATGTACTATCACACTCTCTGACACTCCCATCCCCATGGCATAAATGTCAGTGAACTTTTTCCTATGAGGATATGAATCCTCCTCTAGAGTTGTGCTAATGTTTTATGTATCTTTAGTATATAGGGTCGCTATGGATCTGAATCGATTTGACGGCACTTAACAACAACAACAACCAGTATATAGCATGGGAGTCCTGGTATGTTGCTGTAGGATAAGCTCTGGACTGGTAAATGTAAGGTCAGTGTTTCAAACCCACCAGCCACTCCTTGGAAGCCATACATAGGGTCACCATGAGTCAGAATCAACTTGAAGGCACTTAACAACAATAATGTCTAACATAGGTAAAAATAAATAAAAA
>NW_006408529.1:38032215-38037830 GCF_000296735.1 Chrysochloris asiatica | reverse complement strand
TCGAAACTACCAGCTGTTCCGCAGGAGAAAGATGAGGCTTTCTGCTCCCGTAAAGATTTACAGCCTCAGAAACCCTGTACAGGGTCGCTATGAGTTGAAACCGACTCCATGGCACATAACCACCACCACCCACATAGTCCTGGTGTGGTGCTGTGGGCTAGTACACTGGACTGCAAGATAGGTTTGAACTGCAAGGTCGGCAATTCAAGCTCACCAGCCACTCCTCTGAAATGTTATACAGGGTCGCTATGGGTCGGAATTGACTCGATGGCACTTAACAACAACAATCCACATGAACAAAAACTTTTTGAGGGCCTCAATTATTAAAAGTAGAACGAGGCCCTAAGATCAAAACATTGAAAACTGGTACTGTAATGAAGCAACAAAAAGGGGGAACAAACAATTCAATTAATGTAGAAATGAAAGGATAACAAAATAAATTTTACTGTATCTTTATATTGTTTGTTTAGGGTGTTTTGACTTCCAACAACTAGTTCAAAAAAGACTGCAGTAACCATTATTACCAGACTCTTCAGCTCCAGCAAACATCCTCATCTAATATCTCTGTGGTTTCACTGGCTTAACTTCTTTAGAGATAAGCCTGCCTCAGCTATCTTAAAACCTACAATGGGTCACTGGTCAGACTGTACATGTACCACCTCTGTTTAGTTCAAAATCAGTGCCACCCCCCTCCTGTCCTGGAGAAAAGAGCAGCTTAATGCTGTTTCTGAGAGCAGAGGACTTTGGGTAAAGCCAGAAGAAAAAATCAAATGTAATGGGAAAATGAAGTGTCATGTCCAAAATTCTACTTCATTGCCTGAAGCACCAGAGACCAAGACAAAACGAACTAATATGGCTGAGACCACACTCACAAACTTAATGCTAAGACTGAAAATTAAATCGAAGTCTCAACTTTCATTCCAGAACCCTTGCACTTAATTTGTGTTCTTACATCATTTCCAATCTGATGCATGGGGAGTCATTCTCATCCCAGGAAACACCAGTCCTGCCACATGTCAACCTTAAACTGCCTACCCTTATCAGCTTTATATAATATACAGTCTTTATATGTAAACTCTAGCCATTTGCATTCCCTTCTCCATAACTAAGAGACAAAGAGTAAAGAAATCCAGGGAATCTGCACTAAACAAAGTTAGGAAATGCTGAAGTTCAACATAATGGAGGACTTTTCATTCCATCTCTCTTCTTTCAGATGCCCTTTGAGCTGCATTTATTCCCACTCCCTTCTCTCTGGTCTTCTTACAAATAACTTGGACTCTCTAGGGGATGATTAAGAGAGGATATGCATGATCCAGTGATGAAATAAATATTGGCAAAGAAAAATCTATTTGCTAGGGAAAAAAATGTTAATTTTCTTTTATGGTGTGTGTGTTGGGGGGGTGGGGGTGGTATTTTATTGTATACAAATTGTTTCCCAAAAGCTTTATAAGCAACATTGGCTTAGAAAGCTATAGTCAAAGCAAACCTTTTCAATTGTTCATTAACTGACAACCCCCTGCCATGGTGGTTGAAGAGGGTGGTTGAAATGTCTAACCTTGAAGAACGTCCTTCATTTTCATTCAATCCTTCCTCATAACAAAATTGCTTCAATTTGGTGCCACAGCTTACCAAGGCAGAAGCAGAGCAGAAGGAAGAAGGTCTTTTGAGGCGATAAATGACACCAAAAGCTTTTCAATTGCACCTTGGAGTAACACATTCGCCCTATTGTGTCATCTGGTCCCAGTCCAGATCCTCATGGGCATTTTCTTCTCTCTGCAGCAGAAACCACTTTTATTAAGTGTAAATCAATTCTCTGTTTTTTACAGTATTGTTCACTTGAAGGGCATCTCATCCTCTGATCAGTACCTAGCCAAGTGCCTGGCATGTAGCCAATGCAATACGTAACTGTGGGGTTAATGAATTCAATGTAGCACTTATTCTGATTAACCCTAAATCTTATTTTCATAAATGAAACATGGAAGCTGCAAATGAAATATAATTATATGAAAGGTGAAAGAGTACTAAAAATGTTGGTTTACTTTTAATTTGCTTTTTTAGATAAACTGTGTCTTCAAAATGACAGAAAAACTGTCTTTTATCATAACTCTTACTAAAATAGAGTGTTTCAATAAGCTAGAGCTTAGCATTGCTCCTTGGATAAGCTACCTACACATGTGTGCCCATCTTACTTCACACAGGAAGAGATTCTCCCTTTAGAGTCTTTGAGGGAATGCTGCAGCCTACTGACATCTTGATTTCAGACTTCTGACCTGCAGAACTGTGAGGGAATGAAATTCTGTTGTTTAAAGACACCCAATTTGTAGTAAATTGTTATGATAACCCTAGAAAACTAACAAAGGGTCCTATGTGAAAGAAAATGTTAACAAAGGTGATCAATAAAACTGACATGAGCACTTGTCTTAGTTATCTAGTGCTGCTATAACAGAAATACCACAAATGAGTGGCTTAAGCAAACAGAAATGTATTGTCTCATAGTGTAGAAGTCTAGAAGTTTGAATTCAGGTTTCTGACTCTAGAGGAAGTCTTTCTTTCTCTGTCTATCTTGGTTCTACGAAGTTCCTATTGTCCTGGGTCCAAAGAACATACTTTGCTCCAGGCTCTCTTTTCTTAGTGGTAGTATGCTCTTCTCTGTTCATTTCTCTCTCCTTTTATCTCGTAAAATAAAAGAAGACATATGCCATAACTCAAGGAAACTCCCCTTACAACAGACCAGCACTAGAAGCTGAGTAAGGATATCTAACCTGAATCCTCTTACAACTCAGTGGCTAATCACATCATATCACATCATGGGGGTGATGACATCATTACATAACTGCTGATTTACATCCTTACATACATCTGCCAAACCACTGAGAATCATGGTTCAGTCAAGCTGACACATAGTTTTGAGGCACACAATTCAATCCATGACAGGGTTTTTACCAGTATTTACAATCTTGCAGCATTGTGGAAGGAAGAAAGGAGAAAGGAATTGAGAGAGGGAAGAAAGATGGAAAGGAAGGAGGAAGGCAGAAAGTGAGGGAGGAACGAAAGATAGAGGGAGAAAAGAGAAAATAGTGGGCTTATACTTTAAAATGGTGTTTATCTAACATTTCTCCACGCACTTACCCCTAAATTTCTACCAAAATGCCTATGCATGCACAGAGAAAGATAAAACTTATCACTATTAAGCAATAAGATTGACCTATTATTGGAGGTGGGGCTTGATAGCAGATAGGATGGAGGTACAGTGAGGTTTGCCATCAGCAATACCACAGAATACCAGGCAAAGCAGATTCAGGGCAGAGCTCCAAAACTCAGAACCACATAGATAGGAATATTTAAAAGGTTTGAAGGCTTATAGCTAGTGGAACTCTTAGCAAAAGTAAGAAATCATGTACTTTTGAACCTGCTGGGCTCGGCAGACTGGAGCCAACAACTTGGGCAAGACCAAGCGAGGAAGCAGATACACCATGGAAAAACACCACAGGAACATCAGAACAAAGGTGGACAATACACTTTGTCGGTTTTGCTTTGTTCTGATTTTTTGGTATCTTTTCATTGGCCACCCACTGTTTACACACCTCCATTCTAGTGACTAGAGGGGGCGCCTGAGTGAGTAGACACCCCCCACCTGCACCACTGGTGGGTTCTTTTCCCATGAATCACAATCACACAGATATTCTCAGCCCAAGAGCCAGCACTGAACTGTTTGGTTTTTTCTTTTAATACGGAAAAGCCTGAACAAGGGGCATGGAGAGGGAGAGAGAGAGTTTAAAAACAAAACAGGCTGAAAATTAAATTAAATCCTGAGGAACAGCATAACAACCAACTGTGGCATCTTGAAATCTCTCAGGCAGATTCGAAGGCAAGAAATTGAAAGAGGGCATTAAAGTCATACTCATATTAGGCTACAGAAATTTTTTTTCTTCTTCTCTCCCACCACTCCCTTTTCTGCGATTATAGACTACAGTATCCAGTCTAGTTTTTGTTGTTGTTGATGTTTTGGTATGCTTTTTTCTCTTGTTTTTTTTGGGATTTTTTTGTTTTTGTTTTTGTTTTTTTGCCACTGCTGCTTTGCATTTTATGCTCCCCCTTCTCCCTTTGGTGGACTCTTTCTCTATATATATTACCCAAGAAGAGATAGTGACTGCTACCATATAGTCAAGCTACAATTATGCTCTATAAAACACCAAAATCCAGACAAGAACCAATACCAACTGCCATATAACAGGGAGACAGACAACACCTGTGAAAGTTACTCTGAGTTAAGCAATAAGAAGAGTGAAAAGGGAACCCCACAACCTGATCACATCTACCTGGAAGCAATCAGAAAGCATAAAAAATACCAAAACACATACTCCATTAAGTATTAAGGCCACAGATAAACACTAAACATGCCCAAGAAGCAAAAGCAGACATCCATATCAGAACATGTCCAGAAACAAAATAAAATCTCTGAGACAAATAACCTAGAGGCAGACCTGGACTACATTCTGGAAGGAGGGCAAGCCTTGGAAATGCCTAAGAAGGAATTCAGAAAAATGATTACAAAATGTTTCAAAATGCTTTACAGTGGAGTTGAGAAAAATAAGGAAGAAGTCGGGAAAGCACTACAGGAAAGATCAAATAAGATAGATACAGCATTGGAAATAATTCAAAACCTACAGAAAGAGGTCCAAATGATCAATAATAGAATATCAGAAACAGACAATACACTGAAAGGGCAAAGGAGTAGAATAGAGGACGATGGAAAACTTCCTAATACATTTTATGAAGCAAGCATAACCCTTTTACCAAAACTAGGGAACAACATTACTAAAAAATAAAATTATAGACAAATATCCCTCATGAACATAGATACAAAACTTCTCAACAAAATTCAGCCAACAGAATTCAGCAGCACCTCAAAAAGATAATACATCATGATCAAGTGGAGTTCATATCAGGGATGCAAGGATGGTTCAACATTAGAAAAACGATCAACGTAATCAACCATATAAATAAGAAAAACGAGAAGAACCATATGATCATATTGATTGATGCAGAAAAGGCACTTGACAAAATCCAACATCCATTCCTGATATAAACACTCAATAAAGTAGGAATTGAAAGGAAATTCCTCAACATAATTAAGAGCATATATACAGAACCAACAGCCTACATTACTCTCAATGGAGAGAAACTGAAAGTCTTCCCTCTGCGAACAGGAACCAGACAAGGTTCCTGTCTGGTTCCTATCCAATATTATTCTGGAAGTCTTTGCAAGAGCTATATAGCAAGACAGGGAAATTAAAGGCATCCAAATTGGCAAAGAGGAAGTAAATCTCTCTCTATTTGCAGACAATATGATCCGATACGTAGAAAACCCCAGAGACTCAATAAAAAAGTTACTAGACCTCATTGGAAGATTCAGCAAAGTGACAGGATATAAGATCAACATACAAAAATTAGTTGAATTTCTCTATACCAAAAATAACAGTGCTGAAAAGGACATTAGGAAAGCAATACCATTTACAATAACCACCCAAAGGATGAAATATCTAGGAATAAATGTAACCAGAGAAACAAAGGACTTATACAAAGAAAACTACAAAACACTACTACAAGACCCA
>NW_006408529.1:38019648-38027421 GCF_000296735.1 Chrysochloris asiatica | reverse complement strand
ATTTATTTATTTATTTATTTATAATGAATCTACAAGTGACTGGATCCCTTCCAGCTCAAATTCTTATTTCAATCTAAGACTCTGGTGAAACAAGGTAGCTTCTAAGCTAATACAGTAAAATAGCACTTGGGCAGCTATGTCACTGATGCTATAAATTTGCCTTTATCCTCCCAAGCTCTTTACAGTTCCCCTCACTTGAAAGCTTGTCCAGTCCCAGTGTCAAAAAAACAAACAAAAACTGTTAGGTTAGAGTACAAGTCTCCTCCTCTTATACTTTTCATCTTGATAGCATTTGATCACATCCAGTGAAGATCAGTGGATTCCTAAGGGGTCCCTTTTCTGCTCCCATTTGTCCATTCTTAGATCACACTTCTGTTGAGGTACTTGTTATCTCTTCTTGTTATTGCTGGGATTTTCCTACTTTGAATTCTGTCTGTAATTCTGACTAGTGCTTCTATCTGTTGAACATCTGTCCATCAGGTTCATTCCTCTTTCGCCCCAGTATTCATAATCTCTCACCTGGGCTTCAGCCACACTCACCTGAGTTAGAGCTCAGTTACTTTCAGCTGGCTGTACTCTGAGTCATCATTGCACTTTATATGCCTTTAAGACACAGACTGGTCTGAGAAAATGGCCCATGTTTTCTGCCTCCCAGTTCATATATGGCATTCATAGGTTGGCCTGCCCTATGTTGACATGAGGAGCTATCAAATCAACATGGATGAGAAACTGCAGGACTTTCTTTGACTCCATTACATCAAATAGTTTGGGGACTCTGCTTATAGGTGTCACTTGCATCATTTTAAAATTCAATTTCAGACATTATCATAGAAATTGAATGAATGTTACTTTGATTATCACAACGAAAATATCTCTTTATATGTGTCTTCTTGGAGGGCTATTTCAGGACTTCATTTATGAGTTATTTTGAAAATATATATATATCTTAAATGACTGAATTTGTTAAAACATTTGAGTTTAACTAGCTTTCTGGACTGAAAATTTATACAATAAGAAAATAAAGTTTTAAACAAATGTGGTGGTCACTTTGCTTTCAACAAATCAGCTTCTGACTAGTTTCTCATTCTGTAATGATGTCAACTTTTTCAATAAATAAACCCTTTACCATTATTTGTTATTGTTGTTAAGAGTCATTGAGTCAGTTATGACTCATAGCTACCCTGTATAGAAGTATGTTTGAATTTGAACCACTGACTTTGCAGTTAAAACGAATCTTGTGGTCCAGTGCTTATGCCAGGACTAAGGGATTTCCTAGTACATGAAACTTTCTATTCTTAAACAAACACAGTCCAAAGCAAACCAAAGTAGCTTGTCACCTAAATTTTATAGGACATGGAGGAGAGGTGCAACAAGAACAACAACAGCAATAGTCAGCTGTAAAGTGATCTCACCAGATAGAATACACAGAAATCACATTGACTACATCTGTGGAAAGACACAGTGGAAAAGCTCCTTGTCATCAATGAAAACAAGGCCAGGGGCAAATTGTGGAACAGACCATCAAGTGCTCATATACAAATTCAGATTGAAGCTGAAGAAAAGGAAAACAAGTTCACTAGAGCCAACATGTGACCTTGAATATATCCCACCTGAATTTAGAGATCATCTGAAGAACAGATTTGATACATTAAACACTTAAGACCAAAGACCAGAAGAGTTGTGAGATGACACCAAGAACATTATACAGGAAGAAAGCAAAAAATCATTAAGAAGACAAGAAAGAAGGAAAAGGTCAAAATGGATGTCAGAACAGACACTGAAACTTGCTCTCCAGCATAGAGACGCTAAATCAAATGGAATAAATGAGGAAGTACAAGAACTGAACAGAAAATTTCAAAAGTCAGTTTGAGACGACAAAGTCAAATATTACAGTGAAATGTGCACAGATCTAGAGTCAGAAAACCAAAAGGGAAGAATACGCTCCACATTTCTCAAGCTGGGACAACTGAGAAAAAATTCAAGCCTTGAATTTCATTATTAAAGAATTCTTTGGGCAAATTACTGAATGATACAGAAAGCATCAAAAGAAGAGATGAAAGGAATACACAGTCACTGTACCAAAAGGAAATGGTTGATGTTCAACCATTTCACGAGGTAGCATATGATCAAGAGCCAATGATACTGAAGGAAGAAGTACAAGGCGCATTGAAGGAATTGGAAACGAACAAGGCACCAGGAATTGATGGACTACAAATTGAAATATTTCAAGAAAGTGAGGCAGCACTGGAGGCACTCACTATGCACACATCTATGCAAGAAATTTGGAAGACAACTATCTGGGTGACTGATTGAAAGAGATCTGTATTTGTGCCCATTCCAAAGAGTGGTGACCCAATGGAATGCAGAAATCATAGGGCAATATCGTTGATATCTCATGCAAGTTTTACTAAAGGTAATACAGAAATGGCTGCAAGCATACATTGACAGAGAGAGACCTTTCAGAGGTTTAAGCCAGATTCAGAATAGGACATCAAATGAGGGATATCATTGCTGATGTCCGATGGATCTTGGCTGAAAGGAGAGAATACCAGAAAGATGCTTACATGTGCTTTATTGACTACGTAAAGGCTTTAATTGTGTGGATCATGACAAGCTATGGACAACACTGCAAAGTATGAGTATTCTGGAACACTTAATTGTGCTCATGAGGAATCTGTACATGGGCCAAGAGGCAGTTGTTCAAACAGAACATGGAAACACTGAATGGTTTAAAATTAAGAAAGGTGTGTGACAGGGTTGTATTCTTTCACCATACTTATTCAACCTGTATGCTGAGCAAATAATCCAAGAAGCTGAGTTATATGAAGAAAAATGTGGCATCAAGATTGGAAGAAGACTCATTAACAACCTGCAATATGCAGATGATACAACCTTGCTTGCTGAAAGTGAAGAGGACTTAAAATACTTACTGATGAAGATCAAAGACTTTGGTATGGATTGTATCTCAATGTAAAGAAAGCAAAAATCTTCACCACTGGACCAAACATTCTTATCACTGGAGAAAAGATTGAAGTTATCAAGGACTTCATTCTTCTTGGATCAAGCATCAATACTCATGGAAGCAGCAGTCAAGAGATCAAATGATGTATTGCATTAGGCAAATCTGTTGTACAAGACCTTTTTAAACTATTGAAGAGCAAAGATGTCAGCTTGAAGACTAAGATGCGCCTGACCCAAGCTATGGTATTTTTAATAATCTCATATGCATGCAAAAGTTGGACAATGAATAAGGAAGACCGTAGAAGAATTGATGCATTTGAGTTATGGTGTTGAAGGAGAATATTGAAAATACCATGGGATGCCAGAAGAACCAACAGGTCTGTGTTGGAAGAAGTGCAGCCAGAATGTTCCTTGCAGGCCAGTATGGCCAAACTTCTCTCCTACTTTGGACATATTGTCAGGAGGGACCAGTTGCTGGAGAGGGATATCATGTTTGGTAAGGTGAAGAGTTTGAGAGAAAGAGGAAGACACCTAGCGAGATGGATTGGCAAAGTGGCAGCATCAATGGGCTCAAACATGGCAACAATTGTGAGGTTGTTCCAGGACTGAACAGTGTTTCATTCTGTTGTGCATAGGGTTGCTATGAGTCGGTACCAACCGATGGCCCCTAACAACAAGTCCCTAACAAGCAAGGTGGAGCAAAAATACTATCAATCAGGAGAGGAAGAGAGATTTGCAGGAGGATCTGTCTAGTTTGCTATGGTGGTGTGCATATTACTATGATGCTGGAAACTATGCCACCTATATTTCCAAACAAGGGGTCACCCAAGGTAGATAGGTTTCAGTGGAACGTCCACTGAATTTTCTCAGACAGCTTTAACAACAGAGGGCAGTTGGTGGCACAGAGGAATACCGCTTGTTGGAGGAGATAGAAATGCGAAAACATTTTTGGGTCCCACATTCCCTGGTAACCAGAGGCATGGCCAGCCACCACCTGTGTACACTCACAGTGAATCTTAGCTCTTCAGACTGTCAGAGTTCCATCATATTGAGTTGGGAGCTAGCAACACCAACCCAGCACCTAGAATTAGGTATGGCCTGCTTCAGATCTGCAGAGCTGGCCTATCCAGTTCTAGAGTTGTTGTTGTTGTTGTTAAGTACCGTGGAGTCGGTTCTGACTCACAGTGACCTTGCACAGTGTTTCTGAGGCTGTAAATCTTTACAGGAGAAGAACACCTCATCTTTCTCCCACGGAACCGCTGGTAGTTTTGAACTGCCAACCTTGAGGTTAGCAGCCCAATTCGTAACCACTATGCTACCAGAGCTCCTTTTAGTTCTAGACTGTTGTTGTTGTTGTTAAGTGCCTTCGAGTCGGTTCAGTTCTAGACTAGTGGAACCTATTTTCACCTCAGCTGCCCTCTGGGATAGAAATATCCTGATCCCAAAACTGTTCTTGTGTCTGCAGGAACTATTTCTAGATTGGGTGCCAAAAACACACAACACTTAGACCTATAGAACTCCATCTATATGGCTGCAAGTGTCACCATCTCATCTGTTACCCACCAACTACATGAAGTCCTTGCCTTGGCCGGAAGGAGACCACAGAATTTTATCCTTTCTGAGTCTGGCACCTGCCCTGAGTTTCTCAGTCCTTTGCTTTTGTTGATTTATTCTCTCTTCCCTTGTTTTCTCTCTTTTTCTACCCTTGCTTTATATCCTTTCTAGCTCACTTCAGTCTGAAATTGATGAAAAATGCAATCAAGATACACTGACAATTACTGGTAATTGAATGTGAAAATTGGAAACAAAGAGGAAGGAGCAGTAGTTGGAAAATGTTATCTTGGTGATGGAAATGATGCTGGAACTCACATGATTTCTGAATTTTGCAAGGCCAATGACTTATTCATTGCAAATAGTTTTGAGACAACATAAAATACCACTATACATATGGACCACACCAGATGGAATACAAAAGAATCAAATTGACTACATATGTGGGAAAAGACAGGAGAAAAACTCAATATCATCAGCCAAAATAAGACTAGTGGCAGACTGTGAAACAAATCACCAATTGCTCCAATGCAAGTTTCAGCTGAAGCTGAAGAAAATTAAAATAAGTTCATGAGAGTCAAAATATGACCTTGAATACATCCAAGCTGAATTTAGAGACCATTTCAAGAACAAATTTGATGCATTAGAAATTAATGACAGAAAACCATAAGAGTTGTGGGAAGACATAAAGAACATGATAAAGAAAAAAAGTAAAAGATGATTTAAAATACAGGAAAGAAAGAAAAGACCAAAATAAATATCAGAGGAGACTCTTGAACTTGCTCTACAGCATACAGATGCTAAGGCAATGGAAGAAATGTGGAAATAAATAGCTGAAGAGAAAATGTCAAAGGGCTGCGTAAGAAATAAAGTATTATAATGAAATGTGCAAAAACTTGGAGTTAGAAAACCTAAAGGAAATAACATGCTCAGCATAAATCAAGTTAAAAGAACTGAAGAAAAAGTTCAAGATATGGTATTGAAGGATTCTATGGGTACCTAACAACAACAACAACAAGTGGACAAAATATTGAATGATACAGAAAGCATCAAAAAAGAAATGGTCAATATTAAAAAAAAAATTAACTTTTTTTAAAGTTTTAATTGTGGATTGAGTAAAAGTTTACAGGGCAGATCATCAGTTTTACATTCAACAAATCATATATTTTGTTTCATTACAATGGTTATAGTCTTATCCGTGTATACCATCAGTTGAGAGTATTTCTCTCTATTCATTTTAGCTCTTTTATTTTAAACAGTCAGGCATTTATAATAATTTACACCTCCAAAGGGCACATTCTGCAAGTCTGCCTTTTGGCCACCAGCTCTCAGTCCCTTTCTTCCCATGAATCTAGAGTTCTCAGCTGCTCCCTCTCCCCATGTACCCATCTCTGCCTCCATCTCTGGTGTCGCTGCATCTCTGGATAAGGTCTCCCAACCACTTGTGCTCATCTCCCTTGAAGGTCCTAGGGTCCTCTGATTCTGGACTGTAAGAATAACCACTCCCCCATTTTGTTACAAAACTTCTACCTTTACAATTGTGACAGTTACAATTAGTCAGGATAACAATCACTCACTATTGAATCATAAGAATCTTATCCCCATCTCTTTTTACCAGACCCATCTGGACAAGATGAAAACTATTCAGTGGGAACTCTCTATCTTCCCTCTCACACTCTTAAACTAAGCTCCCTCTTGCAAACTTGTAAGCTAGTACCTTCCTACCTTTATCGCCCGCTATTTTAGGTAGCCAATGTCTAGGTTGCCTGTCCCTATCTACCCTGTGTACAGAGGGGATAGCATTGATACTTGTTAGTTTGAAAACCTAGAAGAAATGTACAAATTTTTAGTAAAACACAACCTACATAAACGAACACAGAAGGAAGTAGAAAACTTGAACAGATGTATAGCAAAAGAAGAAACTAATCAGGTCATTAAAAACTCACAACAAAAATAAGTACAGGCCTAGATAGCTTTACTGAAGAATTCTACAAAACATTCAGAGAAGAGCTGATACAATGCCACTCAAACTATTTCAGAACAGAGAAAAGGATGGAAAACTCCTGAATATATCTTACAAAGTGAGAATAACCCTCATACCAAAATAAACAGAATTCAACAACATATCAACAAAAATGCATCATGACCAAGTGGTATTCATACGAAGGATGCAAAGATGGTTCAGTATTAGAAATGCAATCAATGTAATCCATCACATAAATAAAACAAAGGAAAAGAATAACTTCATCATATTGATTGATGCAGAAAAGGTATTTGAAAAAATCAAACACAAATTCCTGATAGAAAAAAAAAAAATTCCATAGGAGTAGATGAGAAATTTCTCAACATAATTACCAGCATATATATTAAACAAACAGCCAACATTTTTCTTAATCATGAGAAACTGAAGCCATTTCCCTTCGACTTTCATTATTGGAAGATTATCTGGGCAAATTCTTGAATGATGCAAAATGCATCAAGAGAAGATGGAAGGAGTACACAGAGTCATTGTACAAAAGGAAATGATTAATGTTCAACTGTTTCAAGAGGTAGCATATGATCAAGAGCCAATGATACTCAGGGAGGAAGTCCAAAGTGCATGGAAGGAATTGGCAAAGAATAAGGAACCAGGAATTGATGGAATAAAAATTGAAATCTTTCAAGAAAGTGAGGTGTCACGGGAGGCACTCACTCATCTCTGCCAAGAAATTTGGAAGACAACTATCTGGCCAACTGATTGGAAGAGATCCTTAATAAAGAGAGGTGACCCAACGGAATGCAGAAATCATTGGACAATCTCTTTGATATCTCAAGCAAGTAAAGTTTTGCTAAAGGTAATACAGAAATGGCTACAATCATACATTGACAGACAACTTCCAGAAGAGGCCATGGAATGAGAGCTATCATTGCTGATGTCCAATGGTTCTTGACTGAAAACAGAGAATATCAGAGGAATGTTTATCTGTGCTTTATTGACTATGCAAAGGCTTTCAATTGTGTGGATCATGACAAGCTATGGACAACATTGCAAAGTATGAGTATTCAGAACACTTCATTGTATTCATGAGGAATCTGTACCTAGACCAAGAAGTTGTTCGAACAGAGCATAGGAACACTGAATGCTTTAAAATTAAGAATGGTGTGTGAAAGGTTGCATTCTTTCATCATACTTATTCAACCTGTATGCTGAGCAAATAATCCGAGAAGCTGGGTTCTGTGAAGAAAAACGTGGCATCAGGATTGGAGGAAGACTCATTAACA
>NW_006408529.1:38017378-38019384 GCF_000296735.1 Chrysochloris asiatica | reverse complement strand
AATCTTCTGCACAGGAACTTTTTAAAGTGTTGAAGAACAAAGATGTCAGCTTGAGGACTAGGGTGCGCCTGACCCAAGCCAAGGTATTTTCAATCACCTCCTATGCATGCAAAAGCTGGACAGTGGAATAAGGAAGACCATAGAAGAATTGATGCCTTTGAATTATGGTGTTGAAGGAGAATACTAAAAGTGCCATGGGCTGCCAAAAGAACCAATAGATCTATGTTGGAAGAAGTACAGCCAGAGTGCTCCTTAGAGGCCAAGATGGCTAAACTTCGTCTCTCATACTCTGGACATACTGTCAGGAGGGAACAGTCATTGGAGAAGGATGTCATGCTAGGTAAGATGGAGGGTCAGAGTAAAAGAGGAAGACCCCCAATGAGATGGAATGGCCAGGTGGCAGCACTGATGGACTCAAGTGTGGCAGCGGTAGTGAAGTTGGCCCAGGATTGGATATTGTTTCATTCTGCTGTGCATGGGGTTGCTATGAGTTGGTTCTGACTCGACGGCACCTGACAACAACAACAATGTGCATCAAAAGATTCACCAAAAGAGTAAAAAGAGAACCCACAGATTGAGAACAATTATTTTTCAATGGCATATCAGACAAGGGACTAATCTCTAAGAGTTATAGAAAACTGTAATAATTTGTGGTGCTGTGGGATAAAGCACTAGACTGCAAAGTTGGCTTGAACCACAAAGTTGACAGTTCAAACACACCAGTTGCTTCTCAGAAACCCTATACAGGATCGCTATGAGTCATAATCAACTAGACAAGCACTTAACAAAAACAACAATAATAACTCTATAAGAGAAAGACAAGCCACCCAGTTAAATAATGACAGAGGCCAACAAACATATATATAAATGTTCATGACCGTTAGCCATTGTTGTTGGTAAGTGTTGCCGAGTCAATTCTGACCCATAGCGACCCTGTGTAGGGTTTCCAAGGAGCAGCTGGTGAATTTGAACCACCGATCTTGCAATTCAAGTGACTTTGTAGTCTGGCGCATTAACCCATAGCACCACACCAGGACTCCCATTAGCCATTAGAGAGATGCAAATCAATACAACAATGAGGTATCATATCACTCCAACATTAATAGCTAATAGCTAAGTTCAAAAAAACATTAAACAGCAAATACTGTCAAGCATGTTGAAAATCGAAGATGCTCCTACACTGTTCCAGGGTCTTTAAAATGTTGCAACTACTGTGGGAAATGATATGGCACTTCCTCCAAAAATTGGAAATAGAAATACCGTATGACTGAGCAACTACACTACTTGATATATAACCCAAAGAAATAAGAGCCAGGACACAAGTAGATATATGTACACTGATGTTCACTGCAGCACTACTCACAATAGCAAAAAGATGGAAACAGCCTAAATTCCCATCAATTAAAAAATGGAAGTATATCCATAAATAAATAAAGATTTGACAGAGGATATTTGTACATGGATATTTAGCTTTGCTGCAAACACAAGTATGAATGTGGTGGATTATACAGGAGACAAATTGATGAAAACTTCTCAGATATTATCAAGCATCTTAAGGCAATGAGTTGCTAGGCCTAGAGGCTCAGGACCATAGTCTCAGGGGACACTATGGTCAAATGGCATAGCATAGTCCACAAAGACAATGTTCTACATTCTAATTTGATGAGTAGTGACTATGTTCTTAAAAGCTCAGGTGAAGCCTTCTAAAATGCAACTACTGATCTCACCATGTGCTGAAGGAAGAAGAATGATGACAATTTGAAGATGCCTGAAATCAACTAGCCCAAAAGAGCAATGAAATAAGTGAACATCAGTGAATATGACTCTGCAACCAGAACTAGATGAAGCCTGGCTACCACTACCAACTGCTTTGAAAGGGATTACATTAGAAATTCTGGGATAGAGTGGGAGAAAATGTGGAATAAAACTAAAAATTATTTTTTAAAAAAGTTCAGGCTTACTAGGCAGAGAGAGACTGGAGGAATCCAAGACTGGCCTTCGACCAC
>NW_006408529.1:38015161-38016914 GCF_000296735.1 Chrysochloris asiatica | reverse complement strand
AAAGGTAAAAGTTTCTTTTATAAAACAAATTCCTGGTGATGAGACATGGATTCATGATGACGAGCCTGAGAGTAAACAGTAAAGTATGGAATGGAAACATCCTCAATTGCTGACCAAGAAAAAGTTAAAAAGTCAACCATCTCCTAGAAAATAGATGTTTACAGTTTTCTGGGATTCTCAAGTGCCAGTATTGAAATACTATCAGGAAAAGGGTTCAACAATTAACAGTTCTCATTACAGTTAGATGCTCAGTGAAGAGCTGAAACTTAAACTTTGGATTAAACACAAAAGCCTATTATCCAAGCGCTCTGTGATCTTGCATGATAATGCTCATCCTCACACTGTTAACATTTTGCAAAAACTTTGTTTTGAGGTGTTAAAGTCTCCTCCCTAAAGTCTTGATCTTCTTCCATTGGACTTTCACCTGTTTGGTCCCCTGAAAGCAGTCCTCCAAGGATGAAGATTCACCTTTGATATAAAAGTGAAGACAGCGGTACACTCATGGCATGTAGCTCAGCCTAAAACATTTTTAAATAAAGAAATATGAGAGCTTGTTGACAGATGGACAAAGTGTATTGAAAAGCAAGGAGAAATCTTGGTTTCCCTTGCCTACTGTTGTACAATAGACACTTGAGGGAGAGAGAAAGGAATAGCCAGAAACATCACTATAGAAAGCTTGTATGCCTGTAACTGATTGGAATACCTAAAATGTGGCTAGAACTTGCCCAATGAAAGAGGCTTCCTGCAAAGCCTTTGCATTGCATAAGACCATAGGTGGAATACTTATCCCCATCCAAAATTTTCTGAGGTGGGAAATTTCCACTTGAAAAGACAAGCAGACCAGCCTGAAGCAGCTAAAGAAACAGAAGATACTTCTTGAAAGAAAGACCAGCAGGAAAAATCAAAAGCAATAATGGCAGTTCGATTGACTACTATAAGAACAAGCAAGTTGTTCACCAGAGAGCCATAAAGGCAACAATCAAGTCCCCTCAAGGCAAAGCCCCTTCCAAGACTGAAACTCAAAGGGACTACATGAGCAGGCATGTAATCTTGCTGGTGACCACATTGTTCTACTGATAAAGGGAAGTGGGGGAAAAACAGCAATGAAGCTGTGAGCTTAGTCCAACCACGTTCAATATACCCCTGTCAGCCTGGATCACGGCCTGGTTGTCCAGCAATATAGTGAGACCTGAGGACTCCTGAGCCCACGGACAGGGACATAAGCACAGAGGACTAGAGTGGAAAGTGAAGCATCCAGCTGATATGAAGTGAGGGGAGATGCACAAGAATGCGCATACTTGCAGATAGTACCCATTTGATCTAGCTTCAATGGCTGGATTATCAGAACTCAGCTAGAGGAAGAAAAAAGGAGGAAAAAAAGTGTAATCCACTACAATTTGATGAGCATGACCTATACTTAGTAGCTTAAAAAAGGGCAAGAATCTTTACAACAAGGATCATTCCTACTCCCTCTGCACACAGGGTTGACAGGGATGGGCAACTTAGACATTGGATACCTAAAATGGTGGGGGAGGGGAGGAAGCTACAAAGGCACAAACTTGACTGGTTTACAAGTTTTCAAGAGGGAGTTTAGTTTCAAAGGGTGCGGGGGAAGGTAGCATCTCCACTGAGTGGTTTCCAACCTGTCTAGATGGGACTGGTGAAAGGAAATGGGGAGAAGACTCTTGTGGTTCAATACTGAATAATTACTATCAAGACTGTGAATATTGCAAATGTAAAGGTAGATGTTTTG
>NW_006408529.1:38009017-38011394 GCF_000296735.1 Chrysochloris asiatica | reverse complement strand
ACCCTGTACAGGGTTTCCGAGGGTGTAAATCTTTATGGGAGTAGAAAGCCTCATCTTTCTCCCGTGGAGCAACTGGTAGTTTCAAACCGCTGACCTTAAGGTTTGCGGCCTAATTCGTAACCACTACACTACCAGAGCTCCTTAATCATTTACAATAACTACCCAAAATGTTAAGTACTTAGAAATAAATCTAACTAGAGATACAAAAGACTTACATGAAAACTACAAAATACTTAAGAAACCAAAAGAGACCTTATATAAATGGAAGAATATACCAAGCTCATAGATTTAAAACAACAACAAGGATACATTGTCTCGTACTCAATTCCAGCTCTTAGCAACCCTGTAAGACAAAGAAGAACTGCTCCTTGGGGTTTCTGAGGCTGTAAATCTCTATGTGAGTAGACAGCCTCATCTTTCTCCTACGGAGTAGCTGTTGGTTGAACCACCAACCTTGCAGTTAGCAACCCAATGTTCTACCCAAAGCAATCTACAAATACAATGCAATCCTAATCCAGATTTAATCACCATTCTTTAAAGAGATAGAAAAACTAATCAACAAATTTATACGAAAAGGAAAGAGACCCCAGATAAGTGAAGCTCTACTAAGAAGAACAAAATAGGAGGCCTCCCACTTCCCAATCTCAAAACCTAGTAAACAGCCACAGTAGTCAAAACAGTCTGGTATTCGTGCAATAGCAAACACATATACCAATGGAACACAATTAAGAACCCAGAAGTAAATCCATCCATTAACAGACAGCTGATTTTTTTACAAAGGGCCAAAACACATAAGAATGTGAAAGGGTAGATAATTTAACAAGTGGAGTTGGCAAAACTAGATATCCATTTGCAGAAAAATGAAATAGGGCTCATATCTCACATCATATACATACGAAAAAAGATAGATCAAAGACATAAATGTAAAATTTAAAACTATAAGGATCTTTAAAGAAAAACAAGGGTCAAACTTAGGGACCCTAATACATGGCATTAGTATACTATCAAAAATAACTGAAAAAGCATAAACAACAGAAACAAACTAGATGACTGAGAACTCCAAAAAATTAAACACTTATCACATCAAAAGATTTCACCAAAGGGGTAAAAAGAGAATTTACAACCTGGGAAAACAATTCTGACAATGGCATGTAGAATGTTGTTGATTTTTCTAAATGCCATGCAGTCCTTTCTGACTCATCACACCCTGTATAGGATTTCCAAGTCTTTGTGGGAGCAGAGAGTCTCATCTTCTTTCTGCAGAGCAGCTAGTGGGTTCAAATCATTGACCTTGTGTTCCAGTATTTATCCTCTGGAGCCACTGTGCTGCTGACATCTAGAATGAGGGATTAAAATTTATAGAAAACATCAACATCTCAACAACAAAAAGAGAAATACTCTGATTGAAAATGGGTAAAAAACATGAACAGACACTTCACTAAAAATTACATTTGGGCAGTCAACAAACACAAGAAGTAATGCATATCCTAGAGAAACAAGAGCTGCAACATGAATAGACATGTACACACCCATGTTCATTTTATTGCTACTCAAAACAGCAAAAAGATGAAAACAACTTGAAAGCCCAATAATAGAAGAACGGATAAACAAACTTTGGTACATATATACAGCATAATACTATGCAATGTTTAAGAAAAATTATTAATCTGTGGAACACCTCATAGCATAGATGAATCTGGAAGATAGTATACTTACGTGAATTCAGTCAATCACAAAAGGACAAATATTGTATGAGACCACTATTAAAAAGTCAAGAAAAGATTTTCACACAAAAGTACATTATTTGATGCTTGTCAGATGTGGGAGTCCTGGTGTGGCACTGTAGGATAAGTACTGGACTGCTAATTCCATGGTCAAGCAGTTAAAACCCATCGGGAAACACTTCTTGGAAACCTGAACTTAGCAATAGCAACAGGAGTGGAAGGAGAAGGGAGAGTAAGTCACTGACCAGCGGGTAGATACATGTTAACTCAGGTGAAAAAGAAGGCAATATAAACTAAGAGGAGGCTGGCAAAAAAAAAAAAAAAGACATCAGGAGGAAGGGAAGAGTTAAAGGCAATAGAAGTAAATACTATTACATATACAATCCTGCAATAATACTAATAACAGTAACCTATGAGTGTATACAAAAATAGACACACAAACTAAACAGTTGTGGGAAAGCTACTGGGACTGTTGTTGTTGTCAGGTGCCATCGAGTCGGAACCGACTCATAGCGACCCCATGCACAGCAGAACGAAAGTTCTGAAATAGAAGAAGTCTACCAACTTCTTCAGTCTGAAATTGATCAAACATGCAATCAAGATGTATTGCTCATTACTGGTGACTGGAATGCAAAAGTAGGGAGCAAAAAGGA
>NW_006408529.1:38000532-38008917 GCF_000296735.1 Chrysochloris asiatica | reverse complement strand
GATAGGGTCTCCAAGGAGCAGCTGACGAGTTTAAACCACTGAGAATTTGATGAGCATGACCTATACTTATGGATGTAGTAGCTTAAAAGAGGGAACGAATCTTTACAGCGAGGATCATTGTGGTTTGAACTGACCTAATGGTC
Source organism: Chrysochloris asiatica (assembly GCF_000296735.1). Lineage (NCBI taxonomy): Eukaryota > Metazoa > Chordata > Mammalia > Afrosoricida > Chrysochloridae > Chrysochloris > Chrysochloris asiatica. The sequence continues at coordinate 38,008,774 of NW_006408529.1, read as the reverse complement.
CAGTGCTTTATCCCACAGCGCCACACCAGGACTCCCATATCATTACTCCCATTCTTTTTCTATGAAAAACTGAAATTTTTTACTTTTGGTTTTTTGTTTGTTTTTTTTTTACTTTACTTTTTACTCTGTGCCTTTGTTTTATATATTTGGGATACCGTGCTTTAAAGACTGACTATATAATTTTGAAAATCTTATGCATTTTAATAAATTTTAAGTTTTTCAATATACCAACCTATATTGCTCAAATTTTTAACATAGATCTTAATGAATTGTCTTATACTTAAGCCAAAATGTCTGATTGTCTTGGCAGAGAACCAGACTTTCCTTCTGACCTGGACTGGATTAAAGTTTCCTTTCTAGAATGTTCACTCACAATGGTACTGTGTTCAGAGTCATGTCTGTGCAGGTGTGACTTGGCAGGATTTGGGAGGCTTAATAGAAGATATTGTAATTGGAGACATTTTATTAGGATTGCACAAGATGAGTTTCTAATCTACTCAAGCAAAAAGGAAAAAATGAGTAAAGTGCATGAATACCTATCTCAAGAGGCATTGATGCTTTTGAAAAATATTGTATATTTGAACCTAATAAATTATGCCAGTGTTAATTTTCTTCATCCCGTTGTCTCAGCCTAAACATATCTACGGGTCTTGTATTCTTTCCCAACTAGACCTAATATAATGCTTTGACAGTTCCTCCAGAAATTTGCTTCCAACATAGGGTTGAACACATACAGTTCAAGTCCTACTGCATAAATACATCTCTTGACAAAGCATTAACTTTTACTATAGCATGAGGTAAAAGTTTATCCTTGGAAACATTTGTTGTCAAATAATCTCAGTAAAAGCATTCTATAGCATGTGAAATGTCTACAAAAAGAGAAAATACATTGGCATTAGCAGAGAACTAGTTAACTCTGACTCAGTTGTTTAACATGGGTAGAGTAGGGCCTAATCCTGCTGCTGGTTTTTGTAAACAAAGATTTGTTAGAATACAGTCATTTGCTTTACTTTTCTTAATATCTATGGCTGATTATGCATTCCAATTGCAGAGCTTAGTAGTTGTAATAGTGATTATTTGCTGTTGTTGTTAAGTGCCTTCGAGTTAATTCCGACTCATAGTGGCCCTGTTAGGGTTTCTGAGGAGCATCTGGTGGGTTTGAACTACCAACCTTGTGGTCCAGTGCTAATCCTATAGCTCCACACCAGAAGTCCAAGAATGATTATATACCTTTCAAAACCTAAAATATCTACTATCTGACCCTTCACAGGAAATGATTGCCAACCACTGGTCTTAAATATGGATGGTGGGCATGCAGACATTATCCATCCTTATGATGTCATCATTAGCCAAGCCTTTCTACCCACTGGTTGGATATGACCTCAGAATTTCTCCCAATATGTTTTGTGTGGTTTTTTTAGATTTAATATGAGCATATTTATTTATCACACATAGAAATTTCTTATTTTTGACTAGATCCCGACTTGGAAGTAGAAGCTCTCAGTGAGGACAGCCTCCATCTCTTGGCAATCTGTTCCTGACATTTTTCTTTGGCGTCCTTCATCCTCTTGGCCAAACGCTTGGCATATTCTGCAGCCTCCTCATTTTTCTTAGTGTGTTGTTTCTTCAGAGCAATATGCTGACGTTTGTGTTGCAGGACACATGTAGTAACAAGATGCTGGGTCTTGGGCACTTTGGTCCTGGGTTTCTTGCCTTCTTTGCAGACATCATCTTCTTCAGAGAGATTGAAAAGTTTGCGGATTCTGCTAGCTCTCTTGGGTCCCAGGCAACGAGGCACACTTGTATCTGTCAGTCCTGGGATATCTTTCTCTCCTTTTTTGTACAATAACCAAGTTGAGAAGACTCAAGTTGGCATCCACAATGCAACCCCGGACAGATTTGCGCTTTCTTTCTCCAGTTCTCCTTGGTCTATAACAGGAATGCCCCTTACACAGAAGCAGGCAGACACGGCCATGGGTCAAGACACCCTGCTTCATGGGAAAACCCTGCTTGTCGTTCCCACCACTGATGCGGACAACATAACCCTTCCACTCGTCACCCAGAGAATCAGCAGCAACTTTTGTGGCCATTTGTTTCTCATAAAAGGTACGAAGTTTGCATTCATCGTCCATTTCAATGAGTTTCTGGCAGCCAGTGGCTGGGAAGGAGATGTTCAGCTTCATGATGAAGCAGCCTACGGCCTCCTCGGCATCACGAAAAAGAGGTCTCCCAATATGTTTTTTGTTGGTGTTAGGTGCTACTCATTCAGTTCTGACTCATATAGAACCTATGCACAACAGAAGAAACACTGCCCAGTCTAATGCATTCCTCACAATTGTTGTTATTTTTGAGACCCTATGTTACCACTATGTCAGTACACCTCATTGGGGTTCTTCATCTTTTCCACTGACCCTCCATTTTACCAAGCATGATGTCCTTTTTCAAGGACTGTCCCTACTGATATTATGTCCAAAGTATAAAACACAAAGTCTCAGTATCCTTACTTCAAAGGAAACTTCTGGTATACTTCTTCCAGGACAGATTTGTTTGTTCTTCTGGTAGTCCATGATGCTTTCAATATTGTTTGCCAACATCATAATTCAAATACATTGATTCTTCTATTGTCTTTCTTATTTATTGTCCAACTTTCACATGCCCATGAGTGTGTTGAAAATACCATGGAATTTAGGCCAGGGGCACCTTAGTTCTTATAGTCACATCCTTTCCTAGAGGTATTTTGAAGCAGATCTTATTGATGCAATACTTTCTTGACTATTGCTTCCATGAACATTGATTATGGATCCTAGAAAAATGAATAATTTGACAAGTTCAATCTTTTCTCTGTTAAACATGATGTCATTTTCAGTCCAGTTGTGACAACTTTCATTTTCTTTACATTGAGGTGTGACCCATACTGAAAGCTGTAGTCTTTGATTTTCAGCAGTATTTCAAGTCTTTCTCACTTCCAGCAAGTAAGGTTGTGTCATATGCGTACCTTGGTCTATAACCAAATTGTTAATGAGTCTTCCTTCAATCCTGATGCCACATTCTTCTTCATATAATTCAGTTTCTCAGATTATATCCTCAGCATACAAACTAAATAAATATGGTGAGAGAATACAACCCTGATGCAGATTCAGTATCTCCTTGTTCAGTTCAAACAACTGCCTCTTGGTCTATGTACAAGTTCCTCATGAGTTTGAGAATTCCAAGTGTTTGGGAATACCCACTTCTCACCATATTATTCATAGTTTGTTATAATCTACACAGTCAGAAGCCTTTGCATAGTTAATAAAGCAAAAGTAAACATCTTTCTGTTAGTCTTTGTTTTCAACCAAGGTCCTCCTGAAATCAGCAATGGTATCCCTAGTTTCACATCCTTTTCTGAATCTGACTTGAATTTCTGGCAGCTTCCTGTCAATGTACTCCTGCAACCATTTTAAATTATCTACAGCAAAATTTTACTTGCATGTGATAAGAATGCTACTGTTCAATTACTTCAGCATCTTGTTGGGTCACCTTTCTTTGTAATGGACATAAATATCTTCCACTAGGTTGGCCAGGTAGTTGTTCTCCAAATTTCTTGGCATACATAAGTGAGCAACTCCAGTGCTGTATAAGTTTGTTGAAACATCTCGATTCGGGTTCCATCAATTCATGGAGCCTTGTTGTTTTATTTTTTTCTAATGTATTTAGTGTACCTTGGACTTCTTCCATCAATACCATTGGTTCTTGATCATATTGTTGTTGTCATATTATACCTGTTGAAATGGTTGAACATTGACCAATTCTTTTTGGTACAGTGATTCTGTGTATTCTTTCTATCTTTTGATAATCCCTGCATCATTCCACATTTTACCCATTTGTTGTTGTTGTTGTTAGGTATCATTGAGTCAGTTCCAACTCAACTCAACCAAGATTTTAAATACATGTTGATTGCATGTCTGATCAATTTCAGCCTGAAGAAGTTGTTGTTGTGTGCTGTGAATCAATTCCAACTCAAAGCTACCTTGTACAGGGTTTCCAAGGCAGTAAATTTTTACGGGAGAAGAAAGTCTCATCTTTCTCTTATGGAGCAGCCGTTTGATTCAAATTGCTGACCTTGTGGTTAGCAACCCAACTTGTAATCCACTATGCTATGAGGTTGGTGAGTAATAGTCATCTTAACTGGTCTTCATTATGTTGTTGTTGTTGTTAAGTGTCATCAAGTCAGTTCTAACTCATAGAAGACCAGTATAGAATTTCCAAGCTATTAAATCTTTGCAAGAACAGAAAGTCAGGTTTTGAAATACTGTTTTGATGATGAATGTGACACCATTCTTCCTCAATTTGCCATTTCCAGCATAGTAAATCATAAGATTGTCTTTATTAAAAGGGCCAATACCTGTCCATTTCAGCTCTTTAATGCCTAGAATTTTTATCTATAAGCAATCCATTTAATTATTTTGAACTTTTTATTGTAAACTGAGTGAAGGTCAGTTTTATATCCAACAAATCATAGACTTTGCTTCATTATATGTCTGTAACTCCCTCCATGTACCAACAGCCAACAGCATTTACCTCTATTCACTCCAACCACTGCATTCCTCCCTGTGTCTCCCACCCCCTTCATGTTTCCTCTGCCAACCTCCCTCCAGTTGTTTGTTGCCTGCCCCGTTATCCATGTCAATGCTTATCTACCCTCTAGTGCATGTATAAAAAAACAAAACAAAAAAACCAACTATGCAGGGATATCTAATCATTGAAACAACCACAGGACATATTCTAGAAGCCATTTCCTGGTTGCCAGCACACAGCCTTTCACTTTCCATGAGTCCAGAGTCCTCAGCTGCTCAATCTCCCAATGCCTCCATCTCTGGTGTCACTGATTCTCTGGTTAGGGTCCCACGTTCAGCTCATGCTCTTCTCTCTTGATAGCCCTAGGATCTCCTGTTCCTAGAGTGCAAGATTAATGACTTCCCCCTACTTTTACAGTTGTGACCATCACAATTTGGTATGATAACTACTACTCACTATTGAATCAATGAACCCCATCCCCATCTCCTTTCACTTGACCCATCTAGACAAGATAAAAAGTATTCAGTGGGGATTCTACCTTCCACTGCATGCTCTGAAATTAAACTCCCTCTTGAAAACTTGTAAGCCAGCCACTTCATGCCTTTATAGCCATCACCACCCCCATTTTAGGTGGCCAATGTCTAAGTTACCTGTCCCTATCAACCCAGTGTATAGGGAAGATAGGTTTGATCCTTGATGTAAAGACTCCTTCCCACTCAGTTGGTATTTTGAGCTCCTACATCCATAAGTATCGGTCAAGTTCATCAAATTGTTGTAGTTTACATTTGCTTCCTATATCAAATTTATCTTCTTCTAGTTGAGTTCTGATCAATAGAAGATAACTAGAAGAAGATAAGCCATCAAAGCTAGGTCAAATGGGTACTGTCTGAAAGTTTGGGCATTCTTGTGCATCTCTCCTCACTTCATATCAGCTGGATGTGTCACTCTTAGAGCTGTAGCCCTCCGTGGCTAGGTCAGTGTCCATGGACTCAGGAGTCCCCAAGTCTAACTACACTTTGGTCCAACCAGCCCTTCCTTTTCTCTCTCTCATCTCAAGGTCGACAAGAGTCTATAGAACTTGGTCAAACTCAGCCCATATCTTCATTACTACATTTTCCCCATGTCTGCTAACAAGTAAATCATGTGGTCACCAGTAAACTTATGTGCCTGGTAGTGTGTTTCCTTTGAGTTTCAGTCTTGGAGGGAGTTTGTCCTGAAGGGACTTGATTGCTTGCCTTGATGACCTCCCAGTGAACAACTTGCTTGTTCTTGTAGTAGCCAATCAGACTGGCATTTTTGTTTTTTATTTTTCCTGCTGGTCTTTCTTTCAGGAAATATCTTCTCTTCCTCTAGTTGCTCTGGTCTGGTCTGTATGTCTTTTCAAGTGGGAATGTCCCACCTCAGAAAGTTCTGGATGGGGCTCAGGATTCCGCCTAAGGTTCAATATACTACAAAGGCTCCGCAAGTAGCCTATTTCACTGGGCAAGCTCTAGGGCCCCTTTTAGGTATACCAATCAGTTATAGGCTGAAGAAGGGTTTACAAACATTCTGTAATCGTGTTTCCTGATAATCCTTTCTATCCCACACAAGTGTCTATTTTACAACAGCAGACAAGGAAAACCAATATCCATAAAACAATCAAGCATCTTAACATTATTTCCCCTCTTTCACTCATTCAGACTATGACTCAATCCCTGTATCCTAAAATCCTGTTGCAAGGTTGAACATACATCACTATTTATCTCTGACTCATTTAACCCATGCAAACCTACCTAAGTGTTTCCCTATATACCTTGTTCTTCCTGTCCCCTCCTCCCTTTTTGTGTATTACCTTCCATTTCCTTGTTAGTTGTCCTCCCCAACTACTGAGCTATGATGTGACTATCCCCTAACGTGTGCTCTCTCCTCCCCTCCCTCACAACCCTAGTAGCCAACAATTTTTTTTTTTTTTTTCCTCTTTGTATGGGCCCTTGTCTTAAGCTTCTACAATAATGGTCTTATGCAATATTTGTCCTTTTGTGACTGACTAATTTCACTCAGCTCAATTTAATTTTTGAGAACTTCCAATTTTCTGGATTCATATTTCATACATTCCACATTCCAATTATTAGTGGATGTTTGCAGCTTTTTCTTCTCATCTTTAGTCATGCCACAACAGCAAATGAAGATCACAAAAGTTTGATACATCCATGTCATTAAGGTCAACTTTCCTTTGAGGAGGTAGCTCTTTCCCAGTCTTATTTTAAGTGCCTCCAATATGAAGGGGTCATCTTCTAGCACTGTATCTGACAATATTCTGCTGATGTTTTTAAGGTTTTTAGTGGCTAACCATTAAGAATTGGTCCATCTCTCCATCTCTGTAGTCTGTCTTAGTATGAAGCTCCACTGTAACCTGTCAACCATGAGTAACCCTGCTGGCATTTAAAATACTAGTAGACTATCTTCTAATATCATAACAACATAAAAGCTACCACAATACTACAAACTGATAGATGAGTGGTGGTGTTCCAATATAGCAAACAACAACAGGCATTCCAAATTGCCACTCTGAACAAGGAATAGAAAACATTTAAGGTCATCTAGAACAATGTGGTCATGTGATACAAATGTTTCAATCTCAACTACTAACCTAAAAGTTGGAGGTTAAAACCAACTTAGTGGTAAGAAAGAAAAGACGAGGTGGTTTGCTTCTGTTAAGATTACAGCCAAGAAAATCATATGAAGCAGTTCTACTCTGTAAAACATTTTTTTTTTTAAATACATTACCATATAATAGAGTCCAACTCATCCCAACCTCCTCTTTCTACCATAGAGTAGCTGGTGGATTCAAACTTCTGACCTTGCAGTTAGCAGCCCGACACATAACCCACTAAGGCAAAAGGGCTGTAATACATAGAGTTGTATTAATTTTATGAGTTGAAATAGACTCAAAGACACCTAAGAATAATAACAACAGGACAATAGGAAGGAGATGCCATTCCTTACCAATTAGAAAGACTGAAGATTAAATCCCGGGTGTTCCCTGATTACCTTCTTTCTTGGTTTCTGTAAAGTTTAGTGGAACTTCTACATATGTTTCATTCTGTAAACTAGATGAATGGCTTTAGAAAAACTATAAGGAATAGTTTTAGTTGTCTAGTCTATCTTCCAGATGTCTAAGTACAAAATTACTATACCATCAATAACTGAACCAAACCAGTTCTAAGAACTGCCAAGAATTTAAAAAATAATTATACAAAGAAAACAGTCCCATTTCATCACAACTTTAGACAGTCTAATGAAATCCCTTATTTACTTTTTTCTTATGTCAAACCAATTTCATCTTTTTCTGTCACTGTAAAAGTCTCCATTCTCAGTACTTCTTCTCCTATTTAATTAAAGACTGTGATGCAAATCTTTTTTGTTATTTAAGAAATATATTGGGAAACTTGAGGCTGACTCTTTAGAAGAGTTATTAAAATTGATGAAATACTGGAAAAAGAAAAAATACAATTACTTGACACATAGGTGAAATAAGTGATGTTGTAATAGAACCCACTGAAATAAAAAGAATAACAGAATAGCATGAAGAACTGTACTCCAACAAATTTGAAAAACCAGAGATATGGACAAATTTCTTTGTCATACTGTTGTGGCTTGAGAGTTGCTGTGATTCTGAAAGCTATGCCACCAGTATTTTAAATAC
>NW_006408529.1:37985352-37993982 GCF_000296735.1 Chrysochloris asiatica | reverse complement strand
AAGCTGAAGAAAATGAAAACAAGTCTACAAGAGCCAAAATATATACTGGGACTACACTCAGAAAAATACATAGGTTAGAGGATATTTCTGCATATAATTTATATGTTCTTCAAATATATTCATAAATATAGTAAAGCATCTAAAGTTATAAAAACTTCTTAGCCATAACCAAATACCTTGAGGTATTATTGAGTTACTGGGTCTGGAGGCTCAGGTGGTCCATAATCTTAGGAGACATCAAGGTTAATTGACATAATGTAGTCCACAAATAAAATGTTCTACATCCTATAATGGTGAGGGGTAACTGAGGTCTTAAAACTTCAGAGTGGCTTTCTAATGTGCAACTAACTATCGGTCTCTTGTCATCTGGAAGAAAGAAGAGTGAAGAAGACATACGGAAACTATTCAAAGAGCTGATGTGGCACTAAAGGTTCAGCACAGTTCTTCGAGCCTCAAGGTCAGAAGTTCAAACCCATCATATGCTCCTTATAAACCCCATACAAGGTTGCTATGAATTGGAATCAACTCAATGGTATCTAACAAAAACAACAACAACAAATGGGCCACACAACCCTCAACTTTCACCGCCCTTCCCTTAGGCCTGAAGTACATAGTGTCAGGCTACTACTACCAACCACTCTGAAAGAGCTCACAACAGAAGGTCCTTTATAGAGTGGGAGAACATTGTAGAGCAAAACTCATCATCATAAAAAGAAGAAAAAAAAAGACCAGACTTAATGATCTGATAGTGTAACCTCCAGAGACTATGGTCTTTAGTTACCCCTCAGGCCTAGAACTGAACTCATCCTTGAGGATTAACTTTCAACCAGCAATAGACAAGTCTACACAATGAACAATAATACCAAGGAGGTATATTCCTTAACAATAAATCAAAAAGGCAGCATTTGCCCAGAGACAACATTCAGAAGGCAATCCAGGACAGGAAAGAAAGACTAATGGAAATGGGAAACACAGTGAGGAAGTGGAATGATTACAGTTACATTGTAGAGATCTCATTACTGTCATGAAACCAAATGTGATTGAATTGTTGCAATTTGCTCTGTAAAATTTCACCCAAGTCACATAATCAGACTATCAAGAAAATCTTCACACTGGTGCTTCCTAGATAAGGAAAAGAGGATATAATTACACTTTTCCTTAACCATCCCCTTTTTGGTAAGCATACAACCAAAAGAGCTACAGGTGAACGATGTTTTATATTCGGGTCTTAAAATGAGATGCCTTCAGTGCTACTTTAGTCTTCTCTAACTAAATGAGACAGCACTTAAAAAAAGCACTTAGAAGTGCTGTGAAATACCCATGATACAAAAAGGATTATTTATCCTCCACTTTAGTAGCACATAATGAGCTATCATTAATAAATGAAAATTGATCTACCTTGGAAACTACAACACTAAAGTCTCCTTCCTATCAATGATGAGGTCTCTCACTGCCAGCCCACAAAGGGAAAGCAATTTCACTTCAGATAGCCCTAGTGATGTAAATCAAAGTTTTTATGGCTTTGCTGCTGGGTTCTCTAGTGATGCATTTCACTGGTATCAAACTATAAGCTGGAGTCAGTAAGCAGTGAAGGTTATTAAAAGTCCTCAGAGTTCCCAGCGTATCTGAACAGCAAAATAATCACTGAGGAACGATGTTGCTTCATTAAACTTCTTTTCACAATAATGTTAGTAATAGTTAAATTAACAAGAGTTATTCTTATCTCTTTTTATTCTTCATACTTAATTCTTTAATCAACACTTTTACATCTCAGATTTCAGTGTAAAATGTACTACCAATATGAAGTAAATGGCATCAGGAAACAACAGTTAATGCATTTGATACTTTGAGATGTTTAAACAGGAAACAGTATAGAAATCAGGATTTGTTTTTCAAAATCTTCCAAATGCTTGTTTCCGAGGATAGCCCTCTCCTATAGTGTTGAGTTCTCCATGTAAATATATTTGTCATTTTCATTTGGAAAAGGGGAACACAGAGGCAAGAAACACTCACACTCATGCAAACAAAAATGTTCCTTAAATATCTGTGAGATATTTTGCATTGCATCGAATTACCTAAATACCAGAGATTGTATACCTAAAATTCTGCCATGATTACAAGGCAATCTTTGTTTAAAGAGGGAAAAGAGTGGGGGTATATACCACTAACATTGGAAAATCAAATGAGAGGGCCATGAAAATACTGATGATTCACATCTAAGAGAAAGACAGCCTGATTGTTCCACATGAAAGTTAATGACTTGTTGATGATCACAGAAGAAACTACAAAGCAGGACTTATATTGAAATATTTTAAGCATTTCTCTCTAATATGTTCTGTGAAGACTCAACCCTATCTCCATATTATGGTAACTAATGGCCACAGAAATAACCAGCATTGTCAGGTGAATTATAGTGCAGCAAATGTATTGATTTCATATTTAACCAGAGGTTTTTTTTTTTAAGTTTTTATTGTGAATTATGTGATAGTTTACATGGGAAAACATTAGCTTTACATTCATCCTATCATGTTTCATTTCACTGCAATGATTACAATCCCCTCCATGTACATCAAACCACCAAATAGTACACCCCGCAAGCCGGCCCCCTGGCCATCAGCACACAGCCCCTCTCCCTCCCTGAGACCAGAGTCCCCAACCACTCCATTTCTCCACATCATCATCTCTGCCTCCATCTCTGGCCAGAAGTAAACTTTTGAATGTAAGTTTATCATATTGTAGTTCCTTACATGTTACTGTGATGCTGGAAGCTATGCCTCTAGTTATTCAAATACCAACAATGTTACCCATGGTGGACAGGTTTCAGTAGAGGACCCAGAGTAAGAACAGACTAGCAAGAAGGAATAGACAGTCCACTTCTGCAAGATTAGCCACAGAAAACCTTAAGAATAGTAGCAAAACATTCTCTGACATAATGCTAAAAATTAGTCCCTCAGGTTGGACAGTGCTCAAAATGTGACAAAGGAAGAACTGACTCCTCAAAGTAGAGTCAACCTTAGTGATTTGAGTGAATTATTGACCTTCATTTGCTGAGGGGGCACAACTTAAAATGAGAAGAAGAAGAAAAAAAGAAAAAAGAAAAAAACACAGCTGTAAACATCCATTAATATTCAGAGAGTGGAATGTACAAAATGTGAATCTAGGAAAACTGGAAGATCTTTCTTGAAGTTTAATGCTGTCTGCGAAAGGATAATATCTATACAACTACAAGGAAGACAAGTTAATATAATCATTATTCAAATTTATGCACCAACCACCAATGCCAATGATGAAGGATTGAAGAATTTACCAACTTCTTCTGTCTGAAGTTGATCAAACATACAATCAAGATGCATTGATAATTACTGGTGATTATCAAAGTTGGAAACACAGAGGAAGGATCAATACTTGGAAAATATGGACTTGGTAATGGAAATGCTGTTGAAGATAACATGATAAGAATTTTGCAAGACCAATAACTTCATTGCAAATACATTTTTCAACAGTACAAATGGCAACAATACAAATGGAACTCACCAGGTGGGTTATGCAGGAATTCAACTGACTATATCTGTGGTAAAAGATGATTAGAGAAACTCATTATCACCAGCCAAAACAAGTCCAGGAGCCAACTGAGGAAGAGACCATTAATTACTACTATGCAAGTTCATGCTGAAACTAAAGAAAATTGAAGCAAGTCAATGAAAGCCAAAATATGACCTTGAGTATAACCCACCTGAATTTAGAGACCATCTCAAGAACAGATTTGATGCATTCTATTATTAATGACATAAGACCAAAGGAGTAGTTGGATGACATCAAGAGCATCACACAAGAAGAAAGCAAAAGGTCCTTTAAAAGATATGAAAGAAAGAAAAGACCAAAATGGATGCCAGAAGAGATGCTGAAACTTGCTTTTGAATGTAGCATATCTAAAATGAAAGAAAGAAATGATGAAGTAAAAAAGATGAACAAATTTGAAAGGGCAACTAAAAAAGACAGATTAGTACAATGAAATGTGCAAAGACCTAGAATTGGAAAACCCAAAGGAAATAACCTGCTCAACATTTCTCCAACTGAAAGAACTGAAGAAAGAATTCAAGCCTCAAGTTGTAACACTGTAGAATTTTGGGGGGAAAATATTCAATGATACATGACTTAGGCTGCATTCTCTGGAGAAGTGAAACTAGTGAAGCTTATATATAGATAAGTATATGTATTTTGTTGTTGTTAAGTGCCGTCAAGTTGACTGCTGCTTCCATGAGTGTTGATGATTGAGCCAAGCAAAATGACAACTTCAATCTTTTCTCCATTTATATGGGTGTTATTCATTGGTCCACTAATATGTCTTAATTGCTAAACCATTGAAAACCCTGACCCAATCCAGTTGACACAAAAACTTATCTATCACAATTCAGGAAGCATAAAAAGAGCTTGGAAGGAATACACAAAGTCATTTTACCAATAAAAAATTAAAATTGGTCTGCATTCAACCATTTCAAGAGGTTGCATGTGATCAAGGACCAATGGTACTGAAGAAAGTAGTCCACGTTACACTAATGCATTAATGAAAACAAGCCTCCAGGAACTGACAGAATACCAATTGAAATATTTTAACAAACTGATGCAGTGCTGAAAACATTCACTAGTATATGCCAAGAAATTTGGAAGATAACTATCTAGCGAACCTACTGGAAGAGATTCTTATTTGTGCCCCTTCCAAACAAGGGTAACATTACAGAATACAGAAATTATTGAACAATGTCATTAATATCCTAAAGAAATAAAATTTTGCTGAAATAATTCAAAATCAGTTGTAGCAGTAAATCAACAGGAAACTGCAAGAAATCCCAAATGGATTCAGAAGACATGAAACAAGGAATATGCCATTGCTGATGTCAGAAGGACAGATGGATCTTGACTCAAAGCAGGGAATACCCGATGTTTACTTGTGTTTTATTGACTATTTAAAGACATTTGTTTGTGTGGATCATAACAAACCATGGATAACATTACAAATGAATGGAAATTGCAGAACACTCAATTGTGCTCACACAGAACCCGTACATAGTCCATGAGACATTTATTTCAACAGAACAAGGAAATACCATCTAGTTTGAAATCAGAAAATATGTGCATCAGATTTGTAGCCCTTCACCATATTTATTTAATCTATATGCTGAGCAAATGATCTAGGAAGCTAGACTATTGAATAACAAAGCATCAATATTGAAAGAAGGCTCATTAGCAACCTGTGATATGCAGAAGACAACCTTACTTGTTTAAAGCAAAGAGGACTTGAGGCACTCACTGATGAAGATCAAAGAATACAGCCTTCAGTATGCATTAAAGCTCTATGTAAAGAGAAAAAAAATCCTCACAACTGGACCAATAAAGAACAAAATTGAATAAATAAAGAACAAAATTGAAGTTGTCAAAAACTTCATTTTGCTTGAATCCACAGTTGATACTCATGGAAGGTGCAGTCAAGAAATCAAGGATGGTACATACTGGGCAATGTTTCATTATGTTGTGCATAGGGTCTCTATGAGTCAGAACCAACTCAACGACACCTAACAATAACATCTCTCTTAAACCTACTTCCTTCAGGCTTTCATCATGCATAAGGCAAATAAAATTGTTCTTCTTTGTAAAGGTAACCACAAACCAGTCCCCTGCCTCCAACCTAGTAAATCCAATAACCAGTTATGTTTTCTTTGTACTCAGTCTCTCAGCAGCTTCTAACAGAGTTGAGTTCTCCCTATTCCTTGGTATACTCTCCTCACCTTGGCTACTAGACACCCACATTTTCTTAGATTCATTCCTACTTTTCTTGCCTGTCAGTCCCTGTTTCTTTTGCATTTCTTCACCCTGATCTCCTATATTGTAGTGCTTCCAGCACTTCAATGCCTCTTCTCTATCTTTGTGAGTCCTCTCACTTGACTGGACTCATAATTTGAAATATAATCAAATTGTTAACTGTTATATTTACATTCCCAGCCTACACCTCACTCTTTAAATCCATATAAACCTATAATAGATATCACAAGTATAACATATCCAAATCAAACTCTTGATTCCTTTCTGCATGCAACTAGTCACCCTCTCTGTTCTTGGTAACATTCTTCTGCAAAGACTCAAAACATTAGAGTTATACTTGACTTCTACCTTTCTTTTAAACCCTCATCCAATCTATCAGAAAATGTCCACTTTTGCTGCTTCCAATAGTTAACACCTGTCCTAAGTCACTAGCATCTCTCACCCTTGTGTTACAATGTTGTTGTTAAGTTTCCATGAGTCAGTTCTGACTCAGCAACCCCATATAGGGTTTCTGATGAGTGGCTGGTGAGGTGGAACTGCTGATCTTGTGGTTCAAACTGAACTTTAAATTCAGTGCTTATCTTACAGCACCATACTAGAACTCCCTATGTTGCAATCGTGTCCTAAATGTTCTCTCTCCTAGCTTACTTGCTCCCTGACAGTCTAGTCTCACAATAGCTTCTCTTTTAACTCAGAGAAAAACGTTAATATCCTTGCGAGGCACAGAGTTCTAAGATCATGCCCATTCCTTGGCATTAACTCTCAGCATTAATCTTCAAAGATTGTGCTCAGTCTACTCTGCCACATTGTCCTCTACACTAAACTGCACCAGGTGTATTTCGCCTTACATCCTTTGCACTGCCTATTTATTCTATCAAGAAAGTTCTTTCGACATATCAAACTGGTTTACTCCCTAACCTCTCCAAGTTTCTGTTCAGATGTCATCTTTCTATAGTTCAGTATTCTGTATTTTCATACTACCTATCAGTCTTCAAAATGTAATTAACCTATTCACTATGTTGATTATTATTTGCCAGTCTTCCTCCATAAGACTGCAAGCTCCATGAAGACAGGGATTTTTATTAGTTCTACTCATTGATGTATAAAAACATCCAAAGCACAGTGGGTATGTAGTTGGTGCTCCTTAAATGTGCTGAAAAATAAGTGATGAATCAGAAAAAGGGTCAAAATGCACAAATTGTGGATCCCAGAAATCACAACATGCAAAACAAAATCAGCAAACAAAAGCAATTAGTGTATCTGATTATGACTTAAGTCATACATAATATGTTTTTATATGCTATCAAACTTTTCCATGACCTTGTTGCTCTTTACCTTCAAAAAACTAAAGATTAACAGCATGTCCCTTGACCATGTTAGTGGCAACATACTATACCAGGCTAATGAATCTAGGAAGGAGAGGATTTCCTCTATTTCACTGGTTTTAAACAAATAACAGGAGGCACTCCAGTGAACTTGAAACTCAATGAGTAAGCAAATATAAAAACATTACTTCTTTTCATTTATAAGTCAAAATTTTTATGCCCATGAAAAGCAAACCTAAGTGGCTTGCATGGTTTCAAGCTTGTATCAAAATCACAAGGATTTTAGTAAATGATAAATGGTAGATCAGGAAAACAGTTTTCTATAATAATAATCCAACTGGGTGTGTAAGGCCAGAGCATGAATCAATAGATTAAGCCAAATTATTCTCTTAACCTAAATTTATCTTTCTATTGTTAAAAATCAGATACCTCAAGATGGCCCATTATAAACTTGATTATTTATAAACAAATGGAACTGATCAATTTTTCTCCTTTTTTCTCTATTGAACTGACAAGCAAGACTCATTCAATTAAGATAAAAAAAATTAAGAAACTGACCCAAATATTGTCTGAAGCAACCTTGATAAAAGAAGCAAATCCACTAGAGTTTCCAAATTGCATTCTATTTACCAGCCTGGTATACAAAGCATTGAATGAGAAAGATATCTAACAAAGAATAATGGTGTACAATAATAATAAAATAAACTTATTTATGAAAATGAAGCTATAATCTTACATTTTTCTTTCTTTTGAGTTGTAATTATTGGTACATATCTAATAAGATTAACATATTTTCATAAGCCTATATTTACACTTCTTTAATCTCTGGTAGCGTACTGGTTATGAATCAGGCTGCTAATCTCATGGTCAGCAGTTCGAAACTACCAGCTGTTCCGTGGGAGAAAGATGAGGCTTTCTGCTCCCATAAAGATTTATAGCCTCGGAAACCCTATGCAGGGTCACTATGAGTCGGAACCGACTCCACGGTACTTAACAAAAACAACAAGCACCTATAAGTTTCTTGCCCACTTTTTTATTATCATTTCTTCATAAATCATGTGAAAATCTACATATTATGTATATGAAAAAAGTTTTAGGTATAGCAAATATATCCTAATTTATTACTTTCTTTTTTTACCTCCATTAAATATATTTGGATAAACAGAATATCTTAGTTTTAACATTGTCTATATCTTTGTCTCTATCTCAGCTTTAATGTTTACAATGATGTTTAGCTCCCTTGAATCTTGTTTTTAAGAGTATTTTATAACTCTGAAGTTGTTGAAACATTTATCCATATGTTGCGGACCGTGTAAGACTGGTCAGAGGTTCAAGGCCCTATAGGCCCGAGTGTAACAAATGAAGCCACTTGGCAGTTAATAGCAAATTGTTTTTCATCAAATTGTTCAGTCATATTTATTTAATTCCAAACATGAGCCCTGGATGTCCACAGAGAAATGCAATATTCCCCTAAGTTTCTAAGGTCAA
>NW_006408529.1:37974248-37983602 GCF_000296735.1 Chrysochloris asiatica | reverse complement strand
GGAACACTTAATTGTGCTCCTGAGGAATCTGTACATGGACCAAGAGGCAGTTGTTTGAACAGAACATGGAAACACTGGATGGTTTAAAATTAAGAAAGGTGTGCAACAGGGTTGTATTCTTTCATCATACTTATCCAACCTGTATGCTGAGCAAATAATCTGAGAAGCTAAGCTGGGTTATGTGAAGAAAAACTTGGCATCATGATTGGAGAAAGACTCATTAACAGCCTGCGATACGCAGATGATACAACCTTGCTTGCTGAAAGTGAAGAGGACTTAAAATACTTTCTGATAAAGATCAAACACCACAGCGTTCGGTATGGACTGCCTCTCAATGTAAAGAAAACAAAAATCCTCACCAGTGGACCAATAAACAATATTATTTGTCTATGGTAGTAGCCAGGAATTCATGTCATTATTTCCCTCATGGATAACTAATCCTAGCACCATATTTGCCAACTGATATACTCTATCAGTTCTGCCATAATCAGCTTCGCAAATATATTTGGATCTATTTCTGGACTTTTTATTCTGTTCCATTGATCCAAACTATATCCTGTGCTAATGTTATAGTTTTTTAAGAACTGTAGTTTTATATACTTGATCTCTGGTAAACCAATATCCTTTCCACCTGACTTATCTTCTTGAGGACTATCTTGACAATTCTTCACTCTGTGTTCTTTCATACAAAATTTATAGTCAGCTTATCAAATTCCACATACACATGCACACACATACAATAACATATTGGGATTTTGATTTAACTGCTTTAAATTTATAGATCTGTTTGAGGGGAAATGGCATCTTTAAAATACCTACTATATCTCTCCATAAACATAATAAACTTTTCCATTTATTCAGGCCTTCTATAACTTTTCCAACACAATTATATAATTTTTGTTAAAATTGTTGCTGGTACATCACATTGTGATTGCTACCATAAATAATACAATTATTTTAATTGACTATTCTGACCCTTTCCCACCTCTCATCGGTCAGTTTGTCATACTATGGTGGCTTGTGTGTTGGTGTGATGCTAGAAGGGATGCCACTAGTATTTTAAAGACCAACAGAATCACCCATGATTGACAGATTTCAAAGAAACTTCCAGACTAAGACAGACAAGGAAGAAGGAGAGGTGGACTACTTCTGAATGGTTAGTTACTGAGAAACCTAAGATTAGCAGTAGAACACTGTCGTCTAATTTAGTGCCCCAAAATGAGCCTCTCATGTTGGAAGCACTCAAAATATGAACTCCACAAAGTGGGGTTGACCTTAATGACATGGAATAAAGCATTCAGAACTTCATTTACTGATAGGGCATAACCCAAATTGAGGTGTGAAAAAACAACAGCTACAAACATTCATTAATAATCAGAATGGGTAATGTATGAAGCATGAATCTAGGAAAATTAGAAATCATCAAAAATGAAGTGGAATGCATAAAGATCAATACCCAAGGCATAGCTGAAAGGAGTCCTAGTGTGGTACTGTAGGATAAGTACTGGCCTGCTAACAGCAAGGTACTTGATTCAAACCCTCCAACCACTCCTCAGAAACAATAAACATGGTAGCTATGAGTGTGAACCGACTTGATGGCACTTAACAACAACAAGAGGACTGGTGTTGACCAATTTGAATGATATAATTATACCGTTTACTGTGTCAGGAATGACAAACTAAAGAGGAATGGCTTCAAACTCATTGTCAAAAGGAACATTTCAAGATCTATTTTGAAGTACAAAGTTGTCCATAACAGGATAAAATCCATACAACTTTTCTTGGTCAGCTACTGAGGATGTTTCCTTGTCATACTCTGTCATTTATTCTCAGGCTTGTAGGGATAAATCTATGCCCCGTCACCAGTTATGATTTTTTTTAAGAAACTTTTACCTTTCTACAAGTATTGGTCCAAATTTTGTTTGTGGATGTCCAAACGCTTTCATTTATGCTCTTCCGTGAGTTGTTCCAGTACCCATATCACACTAACTTTTCGAAACTCCAGTCTGTCATGGATTATTTCATAGGCAGAGCCATGGCTTATTTGCAAATGATTTGACACATAATCCACTGTCACTCATCTATCTGACAGAAGCATTTAATGTGCATGCTCAGTGTTGCCATCAGCTGTGGACGTGGATGGGCAGTTTAATACAACTGGAGTTCAGATCATTTTTTACTCACCCTCCTAGATAACAGAAGAGACTGGAATTTGCTCTTTAATGTAGAAAAGCTAAAGCAACTGAAAGAAATGATGAAGTAAAAGAGCTGAGTAGAAAATTTTAAAGAAAGTTCAAAACGACAAAGTCAAGTATTATAATGAAATGTGTGGACCTGAAATTAGAAAGCCAAAAAGGAAGGACACACTCAGCATTTATCACATTGAAATAACTGGGAAAAAACTGAAGCCTCGACTTGCAATATTGAAGGATTCTATGGTGTGGCACTGTGGGTTAATGCACCAGACTGCAAAGCCATTTGAACGGCAAGGTCAGTGGTTAAAGCTCACCTGCTGCTGCTCCTCGGAAACCCTATACAGGGTCGCTATGGTTCGGAACCAACTCGATGGCACTTCACAACATGGGCAAAACCCACCACTCATCTGTCAATTCGTCATACTGCAGTGACTTATATGTTGCTGTGATGCTAGAAGCTATGCCACCATTATTTTAAATACCAGCAGAAATCCTGGCCACTCCTTGGAAATGCTATACAAGGTTGCTATGAGTCAGAACCAACACAATGGCACTTAACAACAACAACAAGGGTCACTCATGGTAGACAGGTGTCAGCTGAGTTTCCAGACTATGACAGATTAAGAAGAAGGAGAGGTGGACTATTTCTGAATGTTTAGCCACTGAAAATTTTATTAACAGCAATAAAGCATTGTCAAATATAGTGCCAGAAAAGGAAAACATAATGAAGAGCACCAAAATATTGTTAGATATAGTGCCTCATGTTGGAAGGCTCTCAGAATATAACTGGGGAAGAGCTGCCTGCTCAAAGTAGAGCTGACCTGTGATAAAACAAGTGGAATAAAGCTTTCAGGATGTTCATTTGCTGATGGGTCACAACTCAAAATGAAGAGAAACAGCTGAAAACATCCATTAATAATTGGAACATGGAATGTACAAAGTATGAATCTAGAAAAATGGGAAGCTGTCAAAAATTAAATAGAATTCATAAAGATTGATATCCTAGGCATTAGTGAGCTGAAATGGAGTCATATTAGTCTTTTGAATCTGACAATTATATGATTGACTATGCCAGGAAGGACACAGTCAAGAGGAATGGCATCACATTCATCATCAAAAACATTTAAAAGATTTTTCTTGAAATACAATGCTGTCTGTGATAGGATAACATCCATACTCCTACAAGGAAAACCAGTTAATACCATTATTACTCAACTTTACACATCAACCAATAAAGCCATTGAAAGTGAAATTGAAATGCAATCAAGATGTATTGATAATTACTGGTGATTCAAATGTGAAGGTTGGAAACAAAGAGGAAGGTTCAGTTGTTGGAAAATATGTCCTTGGTAATAGATATGATACTGGAGATCACATGATAGAATTTTGTATGATCAATGATATTCATTGTAAATATTTATTTTTAAGCAGTATAAAAGATGATTATAAAAATAAAAAATAAAAAGGTGATTATACACACGAACCTCACCAGATAGAATACACAGGAGTCAAACTTACTACATCTTTGGGAATAGACAATGGAAATGCTCAACATCATCAGCCAAAACCAAGAGTGGGGCCAACTGTGGAATACAAGATCAATTGCTGATAATGGAAGCTTAGGCTGAAGCTGAATAAAATTAAAACAAGTTCACAGAGCCAAACTAAGACCTTGAACATATCCTACCTGAATTTAGAGACCATCTCTAAAACAGATTTGATGTATTAGACACTAATAATCAAAGACCAAAAGAGTTGTGTGATGACATCAAAATCATTATACAAGAAGAGAGTAAAATATCATTAAAAAGGCAGGAAAGAAAACACCAAAAATTGATGTCAGAATAGACTCTGCATTGTAAAGATGCAAAAGCAAAAGGCAGCAATTAAGAAGCAAATGAGCTGAACAGAATATTTCAAAGGGAAGCTCAAGAAGACAAAGTCAAATATTATAGTGTAGGTGCAAAGACCTGATGTTAGAAAACCAAAAGGAAAGAATATGTTCAGCATTTTTCATGCTGAAAGAACTGAAGAAAAAATTCAAGCCTCGACTTGAAATATTGAAGGACTCTGTGAGCAAAATACTGAATGATGCAGAAAGCATCAAAAGAAGATGGAAGGCATACAGAGTCACTGTACCAAATGTTCAATGTTCAACCATTTCAAGAGGTAGCATACAATCAAGAACAGATAGTACTGAAGGAAGAAGTTCAAGCTGCACTGAAGGTATTGGCAAAAAAACAAGCCTTCAGGAATTGACAGAATACAAATGCGAATATTTCAACAAACTGATGCAGCACTGGAGGTGCTCACTCATCTATGTCAAAAAATTTTGGAAGACAGCTACTTGGCCAACCAGTTGGAAGAGATCCATATTTGTACCCTTTCCAAAGAGAGGTGACCCAGCAGAATGCAGAAATCAAATGATATCATTAATATAACATGAAAATAAAATTTTGTTGAATTTAAAGACAACTACAACAGTACATCCACAGAGAATTACTAGGAATTCAAGCCATATTCAAAAGAGGACATGAAACTAGTCTTCTATCAGATGTATCATGCCTGAAAGCAGAGAACACCAGAAAGATATTTAGCTGTACATTATTGACTATGCAAAGACTTTTGATTGTGTGCATCATGACAAGCTATGGATAACATTGTGAAGAATGGGTATTCCAGAATACATAATTATGCTCATAAGGAACCTGTACATAGACCAAGATGCAGTTGTTCAAACAAAACAAGGGGATATTGAGTGGTTTAAAATCAGTGTGCATGCAGGCTACATTCTTTCACCATATTTGTTCAATCTGTATGGTGAGCAAATAATCTAAGAAACTAGATTATATGAAATCAGGATTGAAGGAAGAATATTAAACTTTCAATAGGCAGACGATACATCCTTGCTTGTTGAAAGTGAAGATGGCTTAAAATATTTACTGATAAGATCAAAGAATGCAGTCTTCAGTATGAATTGCACCTCAATGTAAAGATAATAAAATCCTCACCACTAGGTCAGCAAATAACATCCTTGTAAAGAGAAAAGATTCAAGTTGTCAAAGACTTCGTTTTGCTAGGATCCACTATCAACACTCATGGAAGCAGCTGTAAATAGAAAAAACAACTTATTGCATTAGACAAAGCTGCTGCACAAGACCTCTTTAAAGTGCTCAAAAGCAAAGATGTCAGTTTGAGGGCTATGGTGCATCTAACCCAAGTCATGGTATTTTCAATATCTTCATATGTTCGTGAAAGCTGGTTAAGGAAGATCATAAAAAAATAATGCATT
The DNA here is from genome assembly GCF_000296735.1 of Chrysochloris asiatica. Taxonomy (NCBI): domain Eukaryota; kingdom Metazoa; phylum Chordata; class Mammalia; order Afrosoricida; family Chrysochloridae; genus Chrysochloris; species Chrysochloris asiatica. Next base: position 37,978,115 of record NW_006408529.1, on the reverse strand, counting down.
TAAGTGTGTGAAGAAGAATATTGAAATTACCATGGACTGCCAAAAGAACAAACAAATCCCTTTGGAATAAGTACATCCAGAATGTTCCTTAGAAGACATGATGATGAGATGTTGTCTCATAAACTTCGATCATATTATCAACAGGAACCAGTCCCTGAAGGACACTGTGCTTGGTAAAGTGGAAGGGAGGAGAAAGAAAGGAAGACTCCCAGTAAGATATATTTGCACAGTGACAGCAGCAATGATCTCAAGCATAGCAACAATTCTGAGGATAGTGCAGGACTGAGCAATGTTTTACTGTGTTATGCATAGGGTCGCTATGAGTTAGAGGTGACTCAATGAAACCTAACAACAACAATGGATGAAATATTGGATGATACAGGATATATCAAAAGAAGAAGGAAGGAACATGCAGAGTCACTGTATATAAAAGAACTGGTCAACTACCCAGAGAAACAGAGATGCCTGAGATGGAGACAGAGATGATGACGTGGAGTGATGAAGCGACTGGGGACTTTGGACCCAGAGAGGGAAAGGGACTGTGGGCCGAAACTGGGGGGAGGAGGGAGAAGTGTAGGGGGCGGGTTTCTGGGATATACCCTTTGGGTGGTTGATGATGCATGGAGAGGATTGGAACCATGGCAGTGAGATGATATACGATGGAATGAATGTAAAACTAAAGTTCTCCCATGTAAACTATCATATAATTTTCAATAAAACATTAAAAAAAATAAAAATAAAAAAAGAGCTGGTCAATGTTCATTTAAGAGGTACCATACAATCAAGAGGATGGATCTTGGCTGAAAGCAGAGACTACCAGCAAGATGTTTATTTGTGCTTTAATTAGTATGAAAATGTAGATTCATATACATTTAATTATACACATTTAATAATAACAATGAATAACTTTGCCAAGGATGGGAATACCCAAACACTAAATTGTACTCATAAAGAACCAGTACATAGACTGAGAGGCAGTTGTTCTAACAGTAAAAGTGAATACTGGTTTAAATTAGAAAAGCTATGTGCCAGGGTTGTGTCCTTTCACCATACTTATTCAATCTGTATGCTGAACAAATAATCAGAGAAACTGGATTATATGAAGAAGAATGTGCATCAGGATTGAAAGATGACACAACTTTACTTGCCAGAAGCAAAGAGGACTTGAAATACTGATGAAGATCAAAGATTACAGTCTTCAGTATGAATTATACCTAAATGTAAAGAAAACAAAAATCCTCACAAGTGAACTAATAAATAGCATCATGGTAAATGGAGAAAAGAATGAAGTTACCAAAGACTTGAATCCATAATCAAAGCTCAAGGAAACAGTAAACCAGAAATCTAAAGACACATTCATTAGGCAAATCTGCTGTGAAATACCACTTTAAAGTGTTCAGGAGAAAAGATGTCAGTTTGAGGACTAAGGTTTGCCTGACGTAAGTCATGGTATTTTCTGGTAGCATCGTGGTTACAAGTTGGGCTGCTAACCTCAAGGTCAGCAGTTTGAAACTACCAGTGGTTCCACGGGATAAAGATGAGGCTTTCTGCTCCTATAAAGATTTACAGCCTCAGAAATCCTGTACAGGGTAGCTATGGGTCAGAAACAACTGTACTGCACTTAACAACAACACATGAATGTGAAAGTTGGGCAATTAATATGGAAGACCATAGAAGAATCTATGCATTTGAATTATAGTGTTGGCAAAGAATATTGAATGTACGTTGATTGGAGTGCCAGACAAACAAATTTATCTTGTAGAAGTACAGCCAGAATGCTCCTTGGTAGCAAAGATGATGAGATTTAGTATGTCATACTCTGGACATGTTAGAAGAACCAATCCTTGAAGAAGCACATCATGGTTGGAAAAGTGGAGGGTCGGTGATAAAAACGGAAAACACCCAGCAACAAAGATTGTCACAGAGACAGCAACAATGGACTAAATCCTAACAATTGTGAGTATGGCATAGAACCAGACAGTATTTGTTTGATTCTACATAGGATCAGTGAAAAAGAGGGGACCCCCCCCCCTCAGCAAGATGGATTGGCAAAGTGGTAGGTAGCATCAGTGGGCTCAAGCATGGCAACAATAATGAGGCTGGCCCAGGATCAGGCAGTGTTTTATTCTGTTGTGCATAGGGTTGTTATAAGTCGGTACCAAATTGATGTCAGCTAACAACAACAATATAGGATCAACATGAGTCAGAACCCATTCAACAATACTTAGCAACAACATTCTAACTCTTTTCATGTTTTTTATGAAAACACAATTTTTAAAAATATTGATCTTATATTTAGATGGTTTTAAATTTTCAGCCTTTCTTAAAATTTCATGAGGCCATGTATTTAATCTCTGGAATATTGAATATGCATGGAAGTGAAAAAGTCACTTTGGCCTCACCCATATAAAATTTCCATCTGTTTTTTCATGCTTTCTTCTGCTAGCTACTAGCTAGAGTTAGATAATCAAGGTGATCTTGGAAATTATGTGTTGAGGAGCATCTGTCATCCTGAGTCCCAGAATGACCCATTACTCTGAGCCCCCATGTGCCACACAGACCTTCCTACTAGCTGGGAACGCCTGTGTTAAACTATGTAAACAAAAATAAGCATGCATGTTCAGTCCACTGAAACTTTTAAGTTTGTAGCAACAATTATATTCTAGTCTTCTGTTGTTCTTGTTGTTGTTAAGTGCTGTAGAGTCAGTTCCAACTCACAGCGACCCTATATAGGACTTCTAAGAAGTGGTTGGTGAGGTTAAACTGCTGATCTTTGTTCAAACTGACGTTGTGGTCCAATGTTTTATCCCACACCACCACACGAGGACTCCAGTCTTCTGTAGTCTCATACATCCATTGTCTATTTGTAGAAACACTGACTTAACACTCCAAAATGGGGATGCAAAGGTCACATCAAACTACATCTTCTATCCCCTCTCTCTGCTATCTAGCTCTTTGCTACAGATACCTTGTTCTCTTGCTTTAGTTATGCCTATGATAGGAAGAAAGCAACAGCCCTACCTCCTACTATGCTTGCTAAAACCTCTTTGTTCTCTGTTGTTGTTAATTGCTGTGAAGTTGGTTCCTACCCTTAGCAACCCTGTATAGGGTTTCCAAGGAGTAGCTGGTGATCGTGAACCACTATGTGTTTCAAATTGACTTTGCAGTCTAACACAGTAACCCACAGTGCCACACCAGGACTTTGTTATTGTTGTTAGGTGCCATCGAGTCAGTACTGACTCATAACAACCTTATGCAAAGCAGAACAAAACACTGCCCCATCCTTGGCCAACCTCACTACTGTTGCCACACTTGAGCTCATTGATGCTGCCACTTTGCCAGTCCATCTTGCTGGGGGTCTTCCTCCTTTTCTCTGCCCCTCCACCTTAGCAAACATGATATCCTTTTTTCAGTTACTGGTCCCTCCTGACAATAGGTCCGAAGTATGAGAGGCGAAGTTTGGCCATCTTGGCTGCCAAGGAGCACTCTGGTTGCACTTCTTCCAAAAAAGATCTCTTGGTTCTTTTGGCAGCCCATGGCACTTTAAATATTCTCCTCCAATGCCATATCTCAAAAGCATCAATTCTTCTATGGTCTTCCTTATTCACTGTCCAGTTTTCACATGTATATGAGGTTATTGAAAAACCATGGCATGGGTCAGGTGCACCTTAGTCCTCAAACTGACATCTTTGATCTTCAACACTTTAAAAAGGTCTTGTGCAACAGATTTACCTAATGTAGTACATCCTTTGATTTCCTGACTGCTGCTTCCATGAGTATTGATAGCTGATCCAAGAAGAATGAAGTCCTTGACAACTTCAATCTTTTCTCCGTTGATAAGAATGTTGTTTATTGGTCCAGTGGTGA
>NW_006408529.1:37968695-37973750 GCF_000296735.1 Chrysochloris asiatica | reverse complement strand
CATCACACATCAGCAATGATATCCCTCATTCCATGTCCTCTTCTGAATCCGGCTTGAATCTCTGGACGTTCTCTGTCAATGTATGATTGTAGCCATTTCTGTATTACTTTTAGTAAAATTTTACTCGCATGGGATATCAAAGATACTGTCCGATGATTTCCACATTCCATTGGGTCACCTCTCTTTGGAATGGGCACAAATACGATCTCTTCCAATCAGTTGGCCAGATAGTTGTCTTCCAAATTTCTTGACAGAAATGAGTGAGTGCCTCCTGTGTAACCTCACTTTCTTGAAAGATTTCAATTTGTATTCAATGCACCTTGGACTTCTTCCTTCAGTATCATTGGCTCTTGACCATATGCTAACTCTTGAAATGGTTGAATATCAACCATTTTCATTTGGTACAATAGCCCTATATATTCCTTCCATCTTCTCTGATGCTTTCTGCATCATTCAATAATTTGCCCAGAGAATCCTTCAATAACGAAAGTTGAGGCTTGAATTTTTTCTTCAGTTCCCCCAGCTTGAGAAATGCTGAGCATGTTCTTCCTTTTTGGTTTTCTGATTCCAGATCTCTACATATTTTGTTGAAATATTTGCCTTTATCTTCTCAAGCTGATCTTTGAAGTTTTCTGTTCAGCTCTTGTACCTCTTCCTTTCTTCTATTTTCTTTAGCATCTCTATGCTGGAGAGCAAGTTTCAGTGTCTCTTCTGACATCCATTTTGACCTTTTCCTTCTTTCTTGTCATCTTAATGACTTTTTGCTTTCTTCCTGTATGATGTTCTTGATGTCATCCTACAATTTTTCTGGTCTTCAGTCTTTAGTGTTTAGTATATCAAATCTGTTCTTCAGATGATCTCTAAATTCAGGTGTGATATACTCAAAGTCATATTTTGGTTCTTGTGGAATTGTTTTCATTTTCTTCCACTTTAGTTTAAATTTGCATATGAGTAATTGATGGTCAGTTCCACAATCTGCACCTGGCCTTGTTTTGACTGATGATATGGAGCTTTTCCATTGTCTTTTTCCACAGGTGTAGTCAATTTGATTTCTATGTATTCCATCTGGCAAGGTCCATGTGTATAGTCATCTGTTATGCTGCCTAAAGAAAATATTTGAAATGAACAAATCATTGATTTTACAGAATTCTATCATGCCATCTCCAGCATCATATCTATTTCATAGTGGGGACAAATAACCCTGCACCTTATGACTCTCCTACCTCTCCTAGTTCTGCATAACATCCTTAACTGCCCCTATGCTTGTGAAGCTTGTATACCCAATGATATAAAAAGTCCCTACCCCTCCTTTTCACCCCCTCATGCTCTGAAATGTCCATACTTATTCAACGTGTATGCTGAGCAAATAATATGAGAAGCTGGTTTATATGAAGGAAAACATGGCATCAGGATCTGCAGATGATACAACCTTGCTTGCTGAAAGTGAAGAGAACTTAAAACATTTACTGATGAAGATCAAAGAGCACAGCCTTCTACATGGATTACATCTCAATGTAAAGAAAACAAAAATCCTCACCACTGGACCAATAAACATTTTTATCAATGAAGACTGAAGTTGTCAAGGACTTCATTCTTCTTGGATCAACTATCAACACTCATGTAAGTCAAGAAATCAAATGACGTATTGCATTAGGCAAATCTGCTGCACAAGACCTTTTTAAAGTGTTGAAGAGCAAAGATGTCAGCTTGAGGACTAAGGTGCACCTGATCCAAGCCATGGTATTTTCATTAACCTCATATGCATGCAAAAACTGGACCATGAATAAGGAAGACCATAGAAAAATTGATGCTATGAGTTATGGTGTTGGAGGAGAGTATTGAAAGTGCCATGGGCTGCCAACAGAACCAAAAGATCTGTTTTGGAAGAAGTGTAGCCGGAGTGCTCCTTGGAGGCCAAGATGGCCAAACTTCGTCTCTCATACTTCGGACACATTGTCAGGAGGGAGCAGTCACTGGAGAAGGATATCATATTTGGTAAGGTGAAGGATCAAAGAAAAAGAGGAAGACCCCCAGCGAGATGGATTTGGTAAGTGGCAGCATCAATGGATTCAAGTGTGGCAACAGTAGTGAGGCTCAGGATCAGGCAGTGTTTCATTCTGCTGTGTATAAGGTTGCTATGAGTGGATACTGACTCGATCGCACCTTACAACAACAACAATGCGCTAGTCGACTCGGTAACATGGTCCTATGTGCTGTCTGTGCCCAGACAGAAGTACAGAGATTGAAAGATGAGTTTTATTTAGAGTGGCATTGTACTGCTGCTAAACTGATAGAATTAGCCGTCCAATATTTGCTGAAGGGAAGGGAGTCATTTGAAGGGTTGCTCCTGTGCTTGTGATAAACAGGGGCAGGGGGCATAGTGCTTACTGGACTTGAAAAGTCTAAAGGGACCTCTGTAACCAGTCATCCAGCAGAGCATCAGCATCTCTATGCTGCAGTGAATGAGGTTCAGGTAACTTATCTTTTAGTGTGGATTTTAGCCACCTGTAACACTGCCTGGATGAATGAGGGAAACATTCCAGCCTCCCTCTATATGCTGGGAAGCTATGGAGTAAATGCAGGAAGTGAGTAGAGAGCTGAAAATGAAGCATGCTGTATGTGTGGAGCATTATTGGGGCCTCAATAATGAGCTGCTCATAGCTGGCATGAGAGATGAGATTTTACAATTAGCCCCTAACCAGTGATATAAAGTCCTGGTGTCCATCTTAAGCCCCAGGGTGGGACAACTGGTGTCCTGGGCTGCTTAGGGTGTAGCAGACCTGGGACAGACAGAGAAGCTCTGCAGATGGTATGTCCCAGCTGCAGGAATGCAATGGGGAGGGGAGAGAGCAAGTGAGACAGAAAACAAAGGAACAGTGTTAGGGTCACCAGGATTGACTTGCTTGCTACTGGCATTCCTCAAGAAAAATTTGATAAACAACGTAACACTACCCTAGTGAAACTGTAGCATTCTAAGCAGCAATTCAACAGGGGAAAGACTCTCAAAGACCCATCGTTCCTAGTGTGCCCCTGGCATAAGAACTGCTGACACACCTTGACTAGAGGTGCAGCTGATGTCTCCCTGGCACTCAAATATGACTGTTGGGGGAACCAGAGACCCAACATGGAATAACAATCCATTGGTCTCAAAGAAATAAGCTGTTTTAGCCCTAGTAGATTGGGGGTGGGGTGGGGCAGGGCCTGAATGGACCCTGATTTGTGGAAACATCCACAGTGCTGTTGATAGATACGGAGACAGCTGAGTTAAAGTGTGCCAGGTGGCTTTCACTCTGTGGATAGTCCATTTCCTCCCAAAGAATATAGACATTGTTCTCTCCAAATATATCCTAGGATGGACCTACTGGGAGGGATAATACTTATGACCACTGCAGGAGAGTTCCATTTAAGGGTCCATGTGGTAAAATCTTTTATTTGGGGATGGATGAACCCCAGTCCACCTACCCCCATCTCATCAGGTGGTTAACATCAAACAATACCGCTTACCTGGAGGGCATGAGGAGATTATGGCCACTGTAGCCAAAGTTGCCTGGGTAGGGATTATTAGGCCCACTCACAGTCCATTCAATAGCCCAGGGTGGTCAGTGCAGAAGTTAGATGGATTATGGTGTATGACCATACACTACCGAGAGCTTAATAAGGTGGTGTTCCATCTTCATGCAGCCGTAACTAACATTGCTTCTCCCCCCTCAGTGATATTGAGGAACACTTAAGGACCTATCGTTTTGTGCTTGACCTAACTAATGCCTTCTAGAGTGTCTCTCTGCCTTTACTTCAACAAGTAGTACTGCAGCTAGTGTTACACTGAAGTTCCAGAGGATGGGCCATCAAAAATGCCCAACTGCAGGGCCCTGGACCAGCTGTTAAATTCTTGGATGTTATGTGGTTAGGTAAAACAAAGGTAGTTCTCAAGGCTGTAATAGGCAAAACTAAAGTATATTCCTTCCTTACCAAAGGAATTGCAAACATTCCTGGTGATGCTAAGGTACTGGAGACCCTTTATTTCCCACTTGGCACAAATCTTGTGCCCCCTGTACCATCTAGCAAAGAAAGGAAGAAATTGGGACTGGATTCTTGAGGCAGAGCAGTCATTTAATGAAGCCAAAATGGCAATAAACCAAGTGTAGGCTGTTGGGACTATAGCTGTAAGGCAAAAGTTTGAACTGGATGTCACCAACTACCCAAAAGGGTATGGCTGTGGTTGGCAATGCCAACAGGGTCAACATTCCCTCAGGATTTTGGTCTCAGCTATGGAAAGGTGTAGCAACCAGATACAGCCCTTTAGAAAAGCAGCTGTGTGTAGTGTACAACAGCTTACAGCTTGTAGAAGACATCACAAAAGGGGCCCCTGTAACAATACAACCACACTACCTCATCCAGGAGTGGCTAAAGGATTTTGCTAAGCCCCAATCAGGGGTGATCAAATGGCAAGCATATTTGCAACAGAGAAATGTTCTCTCAACCAGCACCTTGAGCACATAATTGTACCAGATTCTTGAACCAGTTACCTATGTCACCGATGGAAAGCACCAGCCACCCACAACAGAAGCATACTCATGGGAGTATTCACATATGAGAAGGCAAGGCATTGGGCAAATTCTGGAGGAAGCCTGGTACACAGATGGCTCAGCTCAACATAACCCCCCATAGAGGACTGCAGTGACTATGCAACCAGCCACAAAGGTATGTGGTTTGACCAAAGCATGGGTCAGAGTAATCGGTGGGCTGAGTTGAGGGCTACTTGGAAGGTACTGATGCATGAGCCCAGACCCATAGTCCTGTGCACAGACAGCTGGGCAGTATACAAAGGATAAACATTATGACTAACACAGTGGAAAGAGCAATAGTGGCTAGTGAACCAATGAGCCCTCTGGGGAATGGAGCTATGGAAGGACATTTGTGCCCAAATATAGAGCATGGAGGGCCTGGAGGATTTGAGCTGCTGACCGTGGGGTTCACAGCCAGTTTTTTTTAACCACTATACTACCAGGCCTTCCTTGAAGATGGCGGATCGGGTAGACATGTAGTGAGGAGCTC
>NW_006408529.1:37950899-37965228 GCF_000296735.1 Chrysochloris asiatica | reverse complement strand
GATGGACTCAAGTGTGGCAGTGGTAGTGAGGTTGGCCCAGGATCGGACATTGTTTTGTTCTGCTGTGCATGGGGTCGCTATGAGTCAGTTCCGACTCGGTGGCACCTGACAACAACAACAACAACAAAAGAGCATGGACATTGTTTTTTTTCATGTGTCAGCTCATAACCCCTTTACTCCACTGGGGAATGCTCAAGCTGCATGCCACACAACAGGTACCTGCAGTACAAGTAGCCAAGTGGCTACATCAAAAAACGGGACACAGGTCCAGAAATGGGCAGATGGCTTGGGTATTGTGTGACATCTTCATCTCCCATACAATCCCACTGCGACTTGACCGGTAGAGTGAATGAATGGAATTAGGAAACAAACTCAGCAACAGACTCCACCAGCACCTGTTAGTTAATGACCCTAGGACCCAAGACGGCCATGAGGAGCCAGATATACACTGCTGACAACTGCCCTTTGTCAGTGTAAGTAGCTGTAATAATCTCGTTTCAATTGCCATAGGACCTGACCCTGGAAAGCTCAATTGTCCTACTTCCCTGAAAATGCCAAATTGACTCTTGATGGTTTGGTTTATTGGTCCCTTGGGGGATAGGCCTAGAGGTGGTTGATACCATTCCATGCCACCAAAAATCTTGCATTTATGTTGGTACCTCTCACCTCTATCATTCTGTCCTTACAGTATGCAGTAATGTGTTTGCGGTTGGGCCACCATGATTGCAGACATGAGGAATCAGACTACTGGGTGTGTGGAGATCTCCCCATCTCCTCCACTGTTAGCATGCCATGGAGAATTATGTCTGCCAATACCAGTGCTTGAGCCTGCTTAACAGAATAATATGAACAGTCTGCAGGCTACTCCCCTACATTTCCAGCTGAGTGTTCTGTGCAACTTCCCCACTGGGACTTTATGTACTTCCAGATGTTCTGTCTGATATGGGAGCAAGTCAAGGTTACACACCCTCAATGTTATGCTCTATGGGACAGCCTGGGGTGGCTCTAAGCAGTATACATTCAACTAAAATACAAGGCCCCTTTGTGTGTATACAGAGCCCCTGAAAATAACAACCTTATGTTCCTATCATTATTTACAAACACATGCCCATTAAGCCCAGTAAATGAGACACAGTGGTTTTATCCCCTTATAGCATTAGCTCCTGGGGTCACATCTACTGATATGGAATGGTAACTTAAGGCCCTGGTGAAGCGTTCAGCCCCAGAGTTAAATGAAACCCATCAGGCTCTTTCTTGCCTTGTTGTCAGCCAAAACAGCAGATGCACAACATAACGTTAGAAAACCGCAAGGCTCTGGACATTCTCACAGATGCTCAGGGAGGCACATGTGCTCTTATTCATACCGAATGCTGTGTTTGTTGTTGTTGTCGTTAAGTACCTTTAAGTTGGTTCCAACCCATAGCGACCCATACGTTTTCCAAGAAGTGGCTGGTGATCTGGAACCACTGACCTTGTAGTTCAAACCAACTTTGCAGTCTAGCTCATAATACCACAGTGCCACACCAGGACTCTGAATGCTATGTATACATATGTAATTATTACCACCACACCATTTCTATGACTCTGCAACAAATACCTTGTTTCTACCATGCAGCAGTTATCTGACCTCTTTTCTAACTGGATTGGCTCTTTGCCCTTAATGTGCAATATATACGTCTATCAATTATGGGAATAGTGTGCTTAGGAATAGTAGTCTGTTGTAGTATATACTGATGCTGTAGCCATTAGTTACAGTTCTCCAGTGCCCTGCCTGAAGGATTGTGTGGAAGACTGACAGTCAGACTATAAGAGTCATTTAGGGATATTGGGGTGGAATGTGGGGCCATAAACTTAATGCTTCAAAATGGCCACGCTGAAGTCACATCTAACTATATCTCCTGTCCTTTCCCCTAACTCCTGCTATCTAGGAATAAACAGACAGCCCCTCCTCCAGATATCTTGTTCTCCCGTTTTAGTTATGTACATGATAGGAAGGAACAGATAGCTCCTCCTAGCACTATGTTTGCTGAAACCCCTTTGTTCTCTAAGGAGGGGCCAGACAACCTGGCACCCAGAACTCTTACCTCTCCTAGTCCCTTATACTATCTATATTATGTGAACCTTGTATAATCCATGATACAAAAAGACTCTATCTGCCTGCCCACCCACACATGCTCTGAAACTTCGCAATCCATCCAGCTGCCAACTAGACACAGCTGTGTTTCACCCTTAGTAGGTAAATTCCCTTGTCAGTAAACCAGCTCTTGTATTTTCTTTTCTGTAACAAACTAATGAGTTCTGGTTGTTTTTTGTGTCTCTCTGCACCTGTGTACTCACAAGGTTTTTCCCTTCTGGGCCTGAAACCCAACAATATATTTTTTTTAAGTTTCTATTGTGAATTGAGTGGAAGTTTACAGGGCAGATCATCAGTTTTACATTCATCAAATCATATACTTTGGTTCATTACAATAATTATAATCCCCACCGTGTACAATCAGTTAACAGTATTTCTCTCTATTCATTTTAGTATTGTTTAAAAAAAAAAAAAACAGGCATAAATAATAATTTACACCACCAAAAGGCACATTCTTCAAATCTGCCTGCTGGTCGCCAGCTCTTAGTCCCTCTCTTCCCATGAATCTAGAGTTCTCAGCTGCTCCCTTTCTCCATGTCCCCATCTCCGTCTCCATCTCTAGTGTCGCTACTTCTCTGGATAAGACCCCACATTCGACTTCTGCTCTTCTCCTTGATGGTCCTAGGGTTCTTTGGTCTGGACTGTAAGATTAACTACTGCCCCATTTTTGTTACACAACTTTTTACCTTTACTATTGTGACAGTTGCAATTAGTCATAACAATTACTCACTATTGATTCATAAGAATCTTATTCCCATCTCTTTTTACCAAATCCATCTAGACAAGATGAAAACTATTCAGTGGGAACTCTATCTTCCCCTACACTCTTAAAACCTTATAAGCCAGTCACTTCATGCCTTTATTGCCCCCTTATTTTAGGTAGGCAATGTTTAAGTCCCTATCTACCCTGTATGTAGAGGGAATAGCTTTGATACTTGAAGACTCCTTCCATCTCTATTGGTATTTTGAGCTACTGCCTCTCTGAGTAAAGGTCAAGTTCATCAAATTGTAGCAATTTACCCTCATTTCCTTTATCCAAAATTGTTTTCTTTTTTATCTTCCTCTAATCGAGTTCTAAGGAGCTCTGGTAGTATAGTGGTTACAAATCAGGCTGTGAGCCGCAAGGTCAGCAGTTCGAAACTACTAGCTGTTCTGTGGCAGAAAGATGAGGCTTTCTGCTCCCATAAAGATTTACAGCCTTTGAAACCCTGTACAGGATTACTATGAGTCAGAACCGACTCCACGGCACATAATAACAACAACAATTGAGTTCTGATTATCAAGCCATTGAGGCTAGGTCAGAAGGGTACTAGCTGCAAGTTTGGGTGCTCTTGTGCATCTCCTGTCCCTTCATATCAGATGTAGCTTCACTCTCGGCTCTAGTCCTCTCTGGCTATGTCCTTGTCCATGGGCTCAGGTATTCCCAGATCTCACCACACTTTGGATCAACCATCCCTTCCTCTTCTCTCACTCATCTCCAGGTCAACGGGGGTCTATGGAACGTGGTTGAACTCAGCCCATTTCTTCATTGCTGCCTTTCCCACTCTTCCATGCACTAGTAGACCAATGTGGTCGCCAGCAAGCTTGCATGCCTGCTCATGTGTTTCCTTTCAGTTTCAGTCTTAGAGGGGCTTTGTTCTGAAGGGACTTTATTGCTTGCCTTGATGGCTTCCTGGCGAACAACTTGTTTATTCTTGTAGTAGCCAATCATACTACCATTTTGGTTTTGGGTTTTTGCTGATGATCTTTCTTTGAATATGTATCTTCTGTCACTCTAACTGTTATAGGATGGTCTGCTTGTCCTTTCTAGTGGGAATGTCCTACCTTAGAAGGTTCTGGATAAGGCTCAGGATTCCACCTAAGTTCCTATTCACTGCAAAGGCTCCTAAAGAGGCCTATTTCACTGGGAAAGTTTTAGAACCCCTTTTAAGTATTCCAATTGGTTATAGGCTGTAGACAGGCCTATAAGCTTTCTGTAATCATGTTTCCCAACATTCCTTTCTATCCCACTCAAGTGTCTATTTTACAATAGTAGACAAGGGAAACCAGTACACATAAGTCAAGCATGTTAGTATTACTTCCCCACTTCAAACTATGTCTAGATCCCTGTATCACAGAGCCCCTGTTGTTCCAAGTTTGAATATGCATCACTATTTACCTCTGTCCCATTTAGCCCATGCAACCCTGTCTCAGTGTTTCCCTATCTACTTTATTTTCACCCCCTCCCCCTATTGTGTATTGCCCTCCCCAACACCTGAACTGTGATGTATCTGCCCCTACCCTGTGCTCTTCCATCGCCTCCCTCCACCTCCCCCAAATCCCTCTACCTCACCCCCACCAGTAACCAACAAAGATTTTTTCCCCTTTTAGTATGGATATCTTAAGCTTTTACAATAATGGTCTTATGCAATATTTGTCCTTTTGTGACTCACTAATTTCACTCAGCATAATGTCCTAAGGGTTCATCCATGTTATGTGATGGCTTACAGCTTCCTTTTCATTCTTCAAGGTAGCATAATATTCCATTGTGTGTATGCACCAAAGTTTGTTTATCCATTCTTCCATTGATGGGCACTTAGGCTGTCTCCAAATATTCGCTATTGTAAATAATGCTGCTATGAACATTGGTGTGCATATATCTACTCGTGTTTGACTCATGTTTCTTGTGGCTATATACCCAGTAAAGGAATTGCTAGATCATATGGTATTTCTATTTCCAACTTTCTGAGGAAGTGCTATACTGTTTTCCAGAGTGGTTAGACCATTTTGCCTTCCCACCAGCAGTGTAGGAGGGTCCCAGTTTCTCCACATCCTCACCAGCATTTTTTGTCCTCTGCATTTTTGAACTTCATTGTTATTGTTGGTGTGATATGATATCTCATTGTTGTTTTGATTTGCATCTGTACTGGTGTGGTGCTGTGGGTTAATGCACCAGACTGCAAAGTCATTTGAATCGCAAGGTCGGTAATTCAAACTCACCAGTCACTACTTGGAAACCCTATACAGGGTCACTATGGGTCAGAATCTACTCAACAGCACTTAACAACAACAACAGTGGCTAATGACTGTGAACATTGCTTCATATATTTGAACCCAACTATATTTTAACTTTTACAGTTGTTGTTATTGGGTGCAATCGAGTGGATATCAACTCATAGCACAACAGAACGAAACACAGCCCCATCCTGGGCTAATCTCACTATTATTGCCACTCTTGAACCCTTTGATGCTGCCACTTTGCCAATCCATCTTACTGAGGGTTTGCTCTTTTTCTCTGACCCTCCACCTTACCAACATGATATCCTTCTCCAGCTACTGGTCCCTCCTGACAATATGTCCAAAGTAGGAGAGACAAAGTCTGGTCATCCTGGCCTCCAAGGAGCACTCTGGCTGCACTTCTTCCAAAACAAATCTGCTAGTTCTTTTGGCTGCCCATGGCACTTTCAATATTCTCCTCCAACACCATAACTCAAAAGCATCAATTCTTCTACGGTCTTCCTTATTCACTCTCCAGCTTTAGCATGCATATGAGGTTATTGAAAATACCATAGCTTGAGTCAGGTGCACCTTACTCCACAAGCTGACATCTTTGCTCTTCATTGCTTTAAAAAAGTCTTGTGCAGATTTGCCTAATGCAATACATCGTTTGATTTCTTGACTGCTGCTTCCATGAGTGTTGATGGTTGATCCAAGAAGAATGAAGTCCTTGACAACTTCAATCTTTTGCCCATTGATAAGAATGTTTATTGGTACAGTGGTGAAGATTTTTGTTTTCTTTATATTTAGATGCAATCCATACTAAAGGCCTTTGATCTTCATCAGTTAAGTATTTTAAGTCTTCTTCACTTTCAGCAAGCAAGGTTGTATAATCTGCATATTGCAGGTTGTTAATGAGTCTTCCTCCAATCCTGATGCCACTTTTTTTCTTCATATAACCCAGCTTCTCAGATTATTTGTTCAGCATACAGGTTAAATAAGTATGGTGAAAGAATACAACCCTGTGCACACCTTTCTTAATTTTAAAACATTCAGTGTTCCCATATTCTGTTTGAACAACTGCATCTTCGTCCTTGTACAGATTCCCCATGAGCACAATTAAGTATTCTGGAATACTCATACTTCACAATGTTGTCCATAGCTTGTCATGATCTACACAATCGAAAGCCTCTGCGTAGTCAGTAAAGCACGGGTAAACATCTTTCTGATATTCTCTGCTTTCAGCCGGGATCCATCGGACATCAGCAATGATATCCCTCGTTCCACAGCCTCTACTGAATCCTGCTTGAACCTCTAGAAGTTCTCTGTCAATGTGTGGCTGCAGCCATTTCTGTATTACTTTTAGTAAAACTTTACTTGCATGGGATATCAAAGATATTGTCTGATGATTTCCGCATTCCGTTTCGTCACCTCTCTTTGGAATGAGCACAAATATGGATCTCTTCCAATCAGTTGGCCAGATAGTTGTCTTGCAAATTTCTTGACATAGATGAGTGAGTGCCTCCTGTGCCACCTCACTTTCTTAAAAGATTTCAATTTTTATTCCATCAATTCCTGGTGCCTTGTTCTTTGCCAGTTCCTTCAATGCACCTTGGACTTATTCCTTCAGTATCATTGGCTCTTAATCATATGGTACCTCTTGAAATGGTTGAACATCAACCATTTCCTTTTGGTACAGTGACTCTGTATATTCCTTCCACCTTCTTTTGATGCTTTCTGCATCATTCAATAATTTGCCCAGAGAATCTTCCAATAACAAAAATTGAGGCTTAAAGTTTTTCATTGGAGAAGTTAAAATTTTCACACTATGTTGTGGATTATCACTTCTGTAAATCCACCTTTATTGTGGGATGATCTTCAATCAACCTCAAACATTTGCTTCTGATCATTGCCTTTTGTTTTCCACAAACACAAGCATTTAAAACCCACATTCTACACCATCAGGAATGAATATACACTTATAACCTCAAATAAACTCAGATTCCATTGCTTTACCCCCATTAAATTTGTCTTTCTCCTAATTCTTACCTCAGACTGATTCCTTGACTTTCTTGACAGCGTATTATGCAATTTATATTTTATTTTCATCTATTATAAATTTACATCGGTATAGAGTTTTATGAACATTTAGTTTACTGCCACATAAATAGCATTTTAACTTACATACCAATCAAGATGAAAATTTTCAAGAAAAAGTCTGTGTAGCATATCCATTTTCTAGTCTTTTCTAATTTCTAGAGGTCACCTGCTTTTTTATTGTTTTCCCTGTCCGTGATATTCTTCCTTCATATTGAAGCCAGCAACATTGTACCTCTCAGAATCTTCCATTTTGTCTCTCTCTGACCACAGCTGGGAAAAGGTCTCCACTTTTAAGTACTCATAATTAGATTGGGCCCACCTGGGTAATCCAGGACTGTCTCTACATCTGAAGGTTCTTAACCTTAATCACATCTGTAAAGCCACTGTTTTCCATTTCATAAATATGTATGTGGATATCTGTGGGAGGCCTACTGCAGTTACCTTACATAAACTTTTCTGAGTCTGTTTTCTTATCTGTCTAACAAAAAAATATGTTGCCATTGAATCAAGTGCAACTCGTAGCAACCTTTTAGGACAGAGTAGAACTGCTCCATAGGCTTTCCAAGGCAGCAGCACTTAACAACAGTCTTTACTAGAGAGCACAGTGGATCCATAAGATAAGCACTGGACTGCAAAACACGGAGTCTGCAATTTGAGCCTGCAAGCTGCTCCACAGGAGAAAGATAAGGCTTGCTGCTCCCACAAAAATTTCAGAAACCTTGAAAACCCTATAAAGGGTCACTATGAGTCAGAACCAACTTGAAGGCAGTTAAAAATAATATTTACAAAAGCAAACTACAACATCTTTCTCCCACAGAACACCTGTTGTATTCAAACCTGTTCTAGCTGCCAAATGCTTGACCTCTGTACCAGAGGGCTCCTTTTTGTGTCCACCATAATGTCTGGAAAATAGTAAGCATTAAGTATATATATTTGTTAAATTAAAGAATAATATGTTCAGTGTGAAATGATTGGGGAATCAAGTTCAATAAGTCAAATATTTAGTACAATTCCTAGAACATAAACTAAGCAAAAATTGCTGCTCATGTCATTTCTATGACACCATTCTAGACATGTTGAAGAACCGAAGCAAAAAGCCATGAGGCTTTAGAATTTGCGAAAGCATAAACATCAGATATCATTAAACAGAGTTTACAATATTAAAAGATAGAATGTTCTATTTCAAAGCTCCCAAATATGAATTGAACTCCAGCCTAAACTAAGCTAATGCTGTTCTTGAGTAAATACTCAGTTCACTTTGACTTATCTCACAAGGCAAAAATATTAACTGCTGGGCAGTTCTCTCAGGCTCACCATCTGTCTAATGTCAATCTTTTGGCATATGGAATCCTTTTCCCCAGATGAGTATTATTTTTTCTTTGATTAAGCAACTGCCACATTTAAATGGAAAGACAATTATCCTGGTATGTTCTTTCATACCTCTCTGACTGTCTTGACTACTACTTTATCTCTCTGAGTTTTACAAAAATCACAGCATTAAAATTGTATTCTCTACGGCCAAGATGAGACCTTACTCTAAATGAGTTCCCAACAACTAGCTATCTCCACAACTGTGGATTTATGGTCATCTCCATTCTAGAATTTTTTTAAAAAGCATTAGTTCTTGAATGTTGCCATTTTAATGCAGTTTTACAAGTCACCATACACATAGAATTTAACATTTTCATTTCATTTAAAGCAATCAAACATTCAGAGCATACATAAAGCTGCTTTTTTTTCTTTCTTTCTTTTTACTGCTGAAAAAACTTCATTTTTTAAAAACTTTTTATTTTGAATTGACTGAAGTTTTACAGCAAGGTCATCAGTTTTACATTTAAAATAAAAATAAAAAAAAAAACATATACTTTGTTTCATCTCAATGATTGCTATCCTTCTATGCAACAATAGTTATCCTACTTCCTCCCTGCGGTTCCTATTTCCATTCCATTCTCCTTTCTATCCCTTCTCAACTTTATCCTTGGTAAGTGTTGCCTTTTTGATCTAGAATGATTGACCATTTCATGGTGAGCATGCCTTAATAGTGTTGTTGTACCATATATATAAAGTGCCATCAATTGAGTCGGGTTCTGATCCATAGCGACCCCATATAATAGCTGGTGAGCTTGAACCACTAATGTTGCATTTCCAGTGACTGACTTTGCAGTGCAGCACATTAACCCACAGCTTATAATTTTGTGTTTTATTCCACATTTTCTCCCACTCTATCCAGTATCCTCTAATGTGATCCTTTCAGACCAGTTGGTAGTGATGGCTAGGCACCAGCTAGTTCTGGTCTCAGAGTCATGGTGATTGATGGTCACCTGCTCCATTGGTCTGCTGGAATAAGTGATTCCAAGCATCCTCAAAGTTTCATCACTCTTCATTCTCCAGCACATGGAGAGATCAATAGTTCTTCTTAGATGGCCTCTCACGAGCTTTTAAGATCCTAGTCACTACTCACCAAGGTAGAATGTAGAGCATTGTCCTTGTGGACTATGTTATGCCAGTTGACCATAATGTCGCTGAGGCTATGGTCCTGCGATGCCAGCCTCAGCAACTCATAGCCTTAAGATGTTTGATCATTTCTAAGCAGTTTTCATCTAATATCTAAGAAATTTTCATTCATAGGAGTGTTTTCAGGAAAGGTAAATATCCAAGTACAAATATACTCTTTCAAACCCTTATATATCTGTGAATATACACCCAATCTTCCCCCTATATGCATTTAACCTATGTATCTGTCCATGTATCTACCCACAGAACACTGTTGTTCCAGGGTTGTGTATATACTACTACTTACCTCTATAACCTTTAACCCTTGTATACCTCCCTGTGTCTTCACCTGTCTTCATTATTCTTATACCAACCTCCCTTTTCTTGTATATTGCCCTTCTATCACCCAAGTAAACATGTGTCTACCCTCTAGCCAGTGTATTACCCTTCCTTCCCTCTCACCCCTGGTAACCATCAAAGAATGCTTCTTTTATCATGAAAATCTTGAGTTTTTAAAATAGCAGCCTCATACAATATTTTTCTTTTTGTGATTGACTAATTTCACTCAGCATAATGTCTTTCAGGTTCATCCATGTTTCTCAGATTCATCGTTATTCTTGAACATTCCATAGAATTCTGGTGTGTGTATAGTACCAAAGTGTGTTTATCCATTCTTCCATTGAGGGGTATTTGGGCTGTCTCCATCTTTTTCTATTGTGAATAATACTGTGATGAATATCTGTGTGCATATATCTACTCATGTCATGGATCTTATTTCTTGTGGATGTATACCAAGAAAAGGAATGGTTGGGTCATACAATATTGTTATTTCCAACTTTTTAAGGACACACCATACTGTTTTCCACAGTGGTTGCACATTTCATAGTCCCACCAGCAGTGTAGGAGGGTCCCAGTCTCTCCACACCCTTGCCAGTGTTTGTTGTTTTCTGTTTTTTTTAACTTTGCTATATTGCTGATGTGAGATGATATCTGATTGTTGTTTTGATTTGCATCTCTTCAATGGCTAAGGATCCTGAATATTTCTTCATGTGTATTGACTGCCTAAATGTCTTCTTTAGTTAAATGTCTATTCATGTCCTCTACCCATTTTTCAATTGGGCTTTTTCTTGTAGGGATGTTGTAACTTTCTATAAATCCTAGATATTATTCCCTTTTTCATATGTCATTGAAAAAAAGTTTTCCCAGTCCATGGACTTCCTCTTTACTCTTTTGGAAAAATCTTTTGATGAGCATTAAGTGTCTAATTTGTAGGAGGTCCCAGTCATCTATTTGTCTTCAACTGTTTGTGGGTTTTTTTGTAATGTTTCATAGTGTATTTATGCCATGAATTAGAGCCCCTAAGTTTGTCCCTATTTTTATATTGATGATCTTTATAGTTCTAGGTTTTTAATTTTGGTCTTTAATCCAAACTGAATTTGTTTTTTTATATGGTGTGAGACATGGACTTTGTTTCATTCTTTTGCAAATAGATTTCAAGTTTTGCCGGCACCATTTGAAGAGACTATCTCCTGCCTCCATTTAATATGTTTTGACCCTTTCTCAAGTATCCACTGAATGCATGAGGAAGGATTTAATTCTGGGTTATCAGTTGTGTTTCTTTGAATGATTTATCATTCATTGTGCCAGCACCAGGCTGTTTTACCAATGTGGCTGGATAGTAAATTTTGACATCAGGGAGTGAGAGATGTTTTGTTGTGGCGGTGGTGGTGGTTGTTGTGCTGGTGGTGGTGGTTGTTTTGCATGTGTGTTGTACTGCTGGTTTCTTTGTTTCACATAATTTTCTTTACTGAGTTCATTTGTGCATTTTCTTGTCAATTTCTTCATTGCTATAATTTTAATATTTACTAAATCTTCATGGTTTTCCTTTTTCTTGGTTTGATGTGAAGGTATATTTATTTATTTGAGGTTACTCTGTAATTTATTATTTTTTTCCATAGTTTAAAAGTTTGTTTTAACTTGAAATCATGCCATTTAGAAGTTCCGTAACTACACTTTTCCCCCTTTTTATTTTGTAGTTGTCTTCATTATAAATTGATTTCTCTGATTCCCCATTTTCAGTCTTGCAGGTTTGTTTTACTTTCGATACTTCTATATTTGGATAGAATTCTCAGTGGTGTTGCTGTATATGTCAATCTTCAGGTTTTTGTTTACTGTTGTAAGTTTGTTTTATTTTAGATACTCCTATATCTATACTGAATTATACATGGTATGACCATGTATGTCAAACTCAGGTTGTTGTCTCTTTTTACTGGTTCTCAGTCCAAAGGACTTCCTTTAGTATATTTTGTAAAGTTGACCTTGTTGTTGTTGTTGTTAAGTGCCGTCGAGTAGGTTCCGACACATAGCGACCCTGTACAGGATTTCCGAGGGTGTAAATCTTTACAGGAGTAGAAAACCTCAACTTTCTCCCGCGGAGCGGCTGGTAGTTTCAAACCGCTGACCTTAAGGTTCATAAAAGTTGACCTAGTTATTACAAAATCCTTTAATTTCTGTTTATCTGGAAATGTTCTAATTTTGCTACCATGTTTGAAGAACAGTTTTGCTGGGTATATGATTCTAGGTTGGCAATATTTTTCTTTCAGAGTTTTGTATATCTCCCCATTGCTGTCTTGCCTGCTGGGAAATCAGAGCTTAATTGATCCTCCTTTGTAAGTAATTTTTTGATTAAGTAAATTTTCTGCTGGGAAATCAGAGCTTAATCTTATTGATCCTCCTTTGTAGGTAACATTTTTATTTTTTTCAAGGTGCTCTTAGGATTCTTGTTTTGATTTTGGAAAGTTTGATTATGATCTGTCTTGGTGATTTTCTTTTAAGGTCTATCCTGTTCGAGTTTCATTCAGCTCTTGAATGCTTATCTTCTTGTCTATCATGGTGTAAGAGACATTTTCTTCCAATAGCTCTTCAACTATCTTTTCTGTGATTTTCTTTGTCTCTTCCTGCTTTGTAATTCCAGTCACCTGTAAGTTATTCCTCTTTATGTTGTCCCAGAAGAATCTTGGGTGTATTTCTGATTATTTCATTTCTTTTTTTCTGATTATTCTTGTAACTTGTAGTATTGAGAGATATATCTTCAACTCACTAATTCAAGCTTCCATTGATTCAAATCTATTCATCTGCCCTTTCAATGTATGGAACATTTCTGAAATTGTAGTATTAAATCTTCTGCATTTTTATTTGCTGTTTTGTATTGTCTCTAATACCTTATCTAGTTTTTTTGTTTATTCCTGTAGTGTTTTTCTGAATTCTTCCTTGTTTTCTTTGACCTTTCTGTCAATTATTTGGAAGGACCTAAATATCATTCTCTTAAATTATTTTTTGGGTAGTTCCAAAGCCTTTTTCCCCTCAAAAACATTTTCTAGCTCTGCCTCTTGGTAATCTGTTTGAGCCACTCTGTCTTGTTTCTTCATGTTAACAGAAATTGTCTGCTTCTTCTAAGACATGTGTCAGTGTTGTATTTGTATTAAACTGATGACTGCATGTTGGTATACTACTCTTAGGCACTAACCAACTTCCTCCTTCCTGGTGAGTGTGATTAGGCAATGGAAGTTTGTACACTTTTCCCTACTTACAGTTTGCTTACCTCAGTTTAGGATGGGTTTGGTGGATGTTGAATTTTTTTTCTTTGATCAGGTGTATAGGTGCATAGTATTGGCATAGTTGCTGTCCCCTATCAGTGAGGCAAGAAGACAAATCACACAAGAGAGAAGGAAAACAGCAAACAAACAAACAGTAACAGCAAATAAATAAATAGAAAAATTTTTAAGCATGCAACAGCTAGAAAAAGAATATAAAAACCAAAAAGAGAGGGAATTTTTAAAAAATTAAAAGAAAATATAAAAAGAAAGAAAAAGACAGTTGTTGTCAATTGCTGTCAAGTCAGTTCTGATGCACAGTGATCCTGTATAGGGTTTCTGAGGACTGACTGTTAAGTTTGAGCCACTGTACTTACAGTTCAAACCAATCCGCAGCACCACATCAGGGCTCCAAGAACAATTAGGCAGAGTAGTAAAAGGGGACAAGACCAGAAAAGAGTAAGGAAAACAAAACAAAAAATAAGAGAAAAAAAAAAAAAAGCAGAAGCAATTAAGAAAGAGAAGCAGAAAACAAAAAGAAAAAATGAAATCAGATATAGAAAAGATAGAAAGCAAGGAGAGTAAAGAGATGAAGAAAAAGAAAGAATAAACAAAAACAAGAGGAAAAGAAAAAAAAGAAAAGAAAACAGGGCAGGTACCAGACCCAGAGAGGAGAAAATTATAGGGTCTCTTGCCAGCCAATGACCTCACTTTATGAATGGGAAAGGGATGGGATGATAAGGTAACACTCTGAACCCCAGATGGAGTTCCTAGATAGTGACTGTGCTGGACACCCAATTCATGCAGACCCCAAACAGCTGTAAGATCAGGGTATTTCCATCCTAGAGGCTAGCCAAGGTTGAGAGGTCTTGCTAGTCCAGGGCTAACCAGAACCAGCTCTGCAGGTCTGCAGCAGCCAACATTTAATTCCAAGTACCTGAGTTGGAGCTCTGGTAGCGTGAAGGAGCTCTGGTAGCGTAGTGGTTACGAATCGGGCTGCGAACCTTAAGGTCAGCGGTTCGAAACTACCAGC
>NW_006408529.1:37950256-37950799 GCF_000296735.1 Chrysochloris asiatica | reverse complement strand
GAAACCCTGTACAGGGTCGCTATGGGTCGGAACCGACTCGACGGCACTTAACAACAACAACAACAACCTGAGTTGGAGCTGATAGCTCTTGTTTGCTTGTTTGTTTGTTTTCCTTCTCTCTCATGTGTGTGTGTGTCTGTGTCTGTTTTTTTCTTTTTGCTTCACCCTACAGGGGACAACAACCTTGCCCATACAGCCCACAAAAGTTCAAGATGGTGGGCCAGCACAAATCACCAGTCTTCTTTCCCACCCTTCCCACCACCACTAATACATCTGTTCAGCTGCTTCTCCTAATTAGGGCTAGTTCAAGACTGACCAGGGCTAGTTCTGTAGGTTTGTAGCAGGGCTCACCTTACTCCAGGATCCAGGGTTGGTGTGGATAACGCTCCGCTCACTTTGATGGGGTTCACAACTGTGGCACTCACCTCTGTGTGACTCTGGCCATCAGGAGAGCAGGAATTTCACTGGGGGTGTTTGCAAATGGAGGTTGGTCATGCCTCTGGTTAACAGGTGAGTGTGACAAACAAACAAACAAATAAATGG
>NW_006408529.1:37944844-37949866 GCF_000296735.1 Chrysochloris asiatica | reverse complement strand
TATATCCTTAGGTACCATATTTTACCATTAGAGAATTTGGTCATTCTTAACTAGATTTTTAAAGATTTCCACAATAGTCATTCTGCACATCATTTCCAAGTGCTGTCATACTCTAATAGGTTGGATATCTGCAATTAAGTAGCCTGGAAGCTTCAAGATGTATAAGTTAAAGACATAGTGAGATAAGATATTTACAGTTTATAAACAAATAATACATTAAATATGCTAAAAATTATTAAATTAACTTAGTTGTCTAGTAAAATAAATTCTAAAAAATATATAAATCAATTTTAACTCTACTCATAATCAACTTAATAATGGTTTCCACACACATGTCCCCCCAATTATTGTTATTGTTGTTAAAAGCTGTAGAGTCAATTCTGACCCATAGCAACCCCGCATAAAGTTTTCAAGGAGCAACTGGTGAGCTTGAACCACCAACCTTGTAGTTCAAATTGAATTTGCAATCCAGCACATTAACCCACACCAGGACTCCATGTCACCCCACCCCCATAACGTCTTAATAATATGTTGTTGTTATTAAGTGCCATTGAGTTGTTTCCAACCATAGCGACCCTGTTTCAGAAGAACAGCTAGAGAGCTTGAGCCGCCTACCTTGCTTGAACCGCCTACCTTGCATTTTAAATGGCTTTGTAGTCTGGCACATTCACCCACAGTGCCATACCAGGACTTGGTGATCATTTCAAAAATTTATATGACCCCTGACTTTCATATTCTTTTTTAAATCTAGATAAAGTAACAGTAACCCACTGTATCAGTCAGGATAAACTAGTTCATGCTATGTAACAAATAACCCCAAAAACACATGACTCAAAGTGGTAGTTTATTCTGACACACCCTCACCATCCTCTTTAGGGATGTAGACTGAGGGAGCCTCCAACATTGGGAATATTACTAGTGGGGCATCAATTTTATCAAGTGTGGTTGAGTTGATTCCAACTTATAGAGATCCTATATAGAGTTTCTGAGGAGTGACTGGTGGATTTGAACCACCAACCTTTCAGAAAGAGTCCTATGCTTATCATACAGCACACAGATAAGGCCACAGAAAGTTCCACTTTAGTTCTAACAAGTTTCCATTAAGAAAAGACCATCATCACTTCTCTTCTCTGTCTACTGGCCAAGTCTAGCATATATTCATGTCTAACTTTAGTGCCTGGAATGTGCCAGGGAGGCAGGCAGAATTATTGGTGAGTATCCTAATGACTAGGGCAGGGTACTTTTCTAGTTAAAATTAGTGAGGAACACTGTCTCTGATACTGCTTCTTTTTCTCTTTCAACCCCCTATATCCTTCAGAATCCTCATTTAAGATGCCACTTCTAATATATAAAGGTTTCCTTCCTAAACTGCTAGACCTTTAAAATGCCTCTGGATCTATTTAGACACCATAACTTATATATACACAGCATAATGTTTAATGCATAGATGCAGACTTACTGTTCAAACAAAATAAAATTCAAACATTCTTGGCATTTGGACATAGAGTTCCTGTTACATTTAAGGAAAGTGTTAATTGACAGTTTGACATATTAGAATATTTTATTCCCTAATAGTATCAGCTAAAAATTCAGAAGACTTCTAGGGCAAGGGCACAGCTCTGTTGGAAATCAGAATTCAAACTGAGTCAAAATGGACTTCCTAATATCACAGGGTGAGTCTCTAACACTGCCTCCCAAGTCATTATGCACAAAGATGATTTTCACATTTTCTCTTCTAAAGAGAAAGTAAAAGAATTGGTCTCAGGAAAAAAATCATATTCCACCACAAAAAAAAATATTTATGTGTTTAAATAACACAGAAAGAATTAACTTGGAGATAACAGCATAAAGAGACTTATTCAACTATCGAATCTAGTATCATACAACAAAAGTGATTATATCTAGGTCATTTCATAGATGTATTGGGACCCATGCTATGGTGTTTTTCAATACCCTCATATGTATGTGAAAGGTGGACAGCAAGTAAGGAAAACCATAGGAGAATTGATGCATTTGCATTACAGTGTTGGTGAATAAAACTGAAAGTATCATGGACTGCCACAAGTACAAACAAATCTGTGTTAGAAGAAGTACAGCCAGAATTTTCCTTAGAAGCTAAGTTAGGATGACAAAACTTTATCTCTGATACATCAGACATATTTTCAGGAGGAACCATCCCTGGAAAAGGAAGTTATGCTTTGCAATTTGGAGGGTCAGTGAAAAAGATGAAGACCCTCAATAAGATGGATTGGCACAGTGGTAGGAGCAATGAGCTCAAGCATAACAACAACTGTGAGGATGGCATAGGACAAGGCAGTGTTTCGTTTTCTTGTGCATAAGGTCATTAAGAGGTGGATCCAGCTCAATGTACCTAACAACAGCATTGGTGAATAATCAAGAATACTGTGGGGAATGTTCAAGGAGTTTTCGTTTTATTCTGGATTGTACCTTTCTAGTGATCTTTCTTATTAGTCTAGTTATTTTACTGTTAATGATACCTACTCTGTAGGCTTCACTCAGGTGTAAATGACCTTAATTGTTCTATGGAAAAGTCATGCAATAAATAAAGGTCAAAAAGAAGAGTACAGTAGTATCGCCATAAAACAAATCATGACAGATCCTACACCACCTAGAATATCACCTGTCATTTTTATCACTGATAAAATATTTATTACTTAGTTCCTAATCATCATGGAGTCCTGGTGTGGCACTGTGGGTTAATGCGCTGGACTGCAAGGTCAGTTTGAACCACAAGGTCAGCAGTTCAACCTCACCAATACTCCTTGGAAACCCTATACAGGGTTGCTATAAGTTGGAACCTACTCAAAATGGCACTTAACAATAACAACAATAGTCATGTTAAAATTTATTTCCCCCCTGGGGGAGTGAGATTGTCTTTTTTGAAAACTTAAACGTTCCTTATTTATAAATTGGAATTTTCAGTATTGCAAATAAAAATAATAAATTCACCTATAAAACTAAAAACAAGCTGGGTAAGGGGGATGGCCTCAGCCTGGGAGTAAAGAGGGGAGCAGATAATATTCAAGATAGAGATAATAGCACATGCAGAGTTGTTATTATGTGCCATTGAGTCAGCACCAACTCATAGCAACCCTATGCAAAACAGCAAAAAACATCACCCAGTCCTGAGCCAACCTCATGATCATTGTTTTGTTTGAGCCCATTGCTGCTGCCACTGTGCCAATCCATCTCCTTGTGAGTTTTCTTCTTTTTCTCTGACCCTCCACTTTAACAAACATGATAGCACTCTCCAGTGACTGGTCCCTCCTGATAATATGTCCGAAGTATGAGAGACAAAGTGTGGTCATCCTGACCTCCAAGGAGCATTCTGGCTATACTTCTTCCAACACAGATTTGTTTGTTTGGCATTGTTTTGGGTTTTGTTTTTGGCAGTCCATGGTACTCTCAATGTTCTCCTCCAATACCGTGACTCCAATGTACAACTTTCATATGCATACGAGGTTATTGAAAATACCATAGCTTGAGTCAGGTACACCTTAGTCCTCAAACTGACATCTTTGTTCTTCATCACTGTAAAGAGGTCTCATGCAGCAGATTTACCTAATGCGATATGTCGCTTTGTTTCTTAACTGCTGCTTTCATGAGTG
Source organism: Chrysochloris asiatica (assembly GCF_000296735.1). Classification (NCBI taxonomy): domain Eukaryota; kingdom Metazoa; phylum Chordata; class Mammalia; order Afrosoricida; family Chrysochloridae; genus Chrysochloris; species Chrysochloris asiatica. The sequence continues at coordinate 37,946,237 of NW_006408529.1, read as the reverse complement.
TTGATGGTTGATCAGAGCAAAAGTAATTCTTTGACATGTTCAATCTTTTCTCCATTTATATGGATGTTGCTTATTGATCCAGCAGTGAGGATTTTTGTTTCCTTTACATTGTGGTGCAACCCATACTGAAGAATGTAGTCTTTAATTTTCATCAATAAGCATTTTAAGCCCTCTTCATTTTCAGCAAACAAGGTTGTATCATCTGCATATTGCAGATTGCTAATGAGTTTTCCTCCAATTCTTCTTCATATAACCCCGCTTCTTGGATTATGTACTCAGCATACAAACTGAATATGTATGGTGAAAGAATACAACCTGCGCACACATCATTCCTAATCTTAAACTACTGTAAATAATTTAAACTTTATCCAAATTGCAACTGTAATAGTTCAGGTTTTGTTCCCTTGTTCTGTTTCAACAACCACCTCTGGGTCTGTGTAAAGATTATTTATGAGCACCATTTAGTGTTCATGAGCACCATTTAGTGTTCCAGGATATTCACTCTCTGTAATGTTGTCTTAGCTTGTCATGATCCACACAGTCAAAAGCCTTTGTGTAGTCAATAAAACACACGTGAACTTCTTTCTGGTATTCTCCGCTTTTGGCCAAGATCCATCTGATGTCAGTATAGCATAGCCTGTACAAGGACCGAAAAGAAGTTCAGGAAGACCAAAGTATAGCGATATAGAAGAAGATAGCCTATGTTGAGGTCAAACTCATAGCTTTTTAAGCCCTTGTAAATACTTTAGCTTTATCCAAATGACAACTGTGATAGTCAACTTGACTGGGCCAGGATTCTCAGTGGTTTGTTAGTTATGATGTAGTAATTCCCCATTATGGCATCTTCTATGACCAGCCAATCAGCTGAAAGGAAGTTTCAACAGGGTATGGCCCACTTTGAATATACTGGACACTACTCAAGCAAAACTTGCTTGCTCTCTGCTGTTCTGGAACTACCAGTTTTAAGACTTGAGCCAGTGGCCTGCTCTATTACCTCTTAATCCTGGGAGTTGTAAGCAGCCTGCCTTCTTACCTGCCAGACTAGCCTACCTGCCATCTAACCTACAGATCTTTGTTAATCAGCACTGAAGCTACATGAGTCAGAAGCCTCCAGTTATACATTTGACTACTGTACTTGGGGCTTATATATAAGCTTCACTGGTTTTGCTTCTGTAGAGAAGCCAGACTAAGACAACAACAACAAAATCCACCAAAGGATTTTAAACAAGACATGGAGTGATTAAGTTCATTTTTATATTGTTGTTGTTGTTGTTGTCAGGTGCCATCGAGTCGGAACCGACTCATAGCGACCCTATGCACAGCAGAACGAAACAATGTTCGATCCTGGGCCAACCTCACTACCGCTGCCACACCTGAGTCCATCAATGATGCC
>NW_006408529.1:37942559-37943084 GCF_000296735.1 Chrysochloris asiatica | reverse complement strand
TAACCATATTCACTTTGGTTAGGAGAAACCAACTGTACCAAGAGTTACATAGAGATTCCATTCTCACTTAAGAGGAATTATTTCCTTATTTGCTAAGTGTTGGCATGCAAGCCATCTCATCAGGAAAGAAGAAACATGATATGCTCACTATCACAATTATACAATTTGCCATGTTGCTTTCAATTCTCCTTTCCAAGTAAATTTGTGTTTAGCTAGTCCTAGTGTGGCGCTTCAGTGTAAGCACTGGACTGCTAACAGAAAGGTCAGCGGTTCAAACCGACCAGTCACTTGTCAGAATCCCTATACAGGATTGCTGTGAGCTAATTAAAACTAATTAAAAACATTATTAGTTTTTAATTTTAGCAGTACAGTTTATAGAAGTGATAGTCTTATTTATCATTCCTCTATGATGTCAGTTTAGTGTTTTTGACTGTGATATTGTTTGTATTGTTTTTATTTATTTGTTATTTACTGCTTTGTAGAAAATTTTGTTAACTTTGAATTACTAAACATCATTTAAGAAAA
>NW_006408529.1:37940842-37942204 GCF_000296735.1 Chrysochloris asiatica | reverse complement strand
TGCAGTTCAAACCAACTTTGCAGTCCAGCACATTAATCCACAGTGCCACACCAGGACTCCACATTGCTTATTAGTACATAACTAATGTTAATCTAAATATTAACTATTGAAACAATCATCAGGTATTGGAATAAGCGAATCCATTTAAAGCAATTTTTGTTATATAATATAAAACGGATGTCAATTTTTGGTCTAAGGGATACATTACATTTTTCCCATTAAAAAATAATCATAATTATATATGTTTATTTCTGAGATTACCCAGGCTGCTTTAAAGAGATTCTAATTGAAGGAAGGGGGTGGTTTGGAGTTTTTTAAGGATCAGGGTTTATTGACAGTAGTACTAATTACACTTTAGTTTATCTAATTCTTTCTGTGGGTGGTTGCATTATAGGATGTTTTGTAGCATGACTGTTCTCTACCCACTAGATGTCAATAGCGCTTCCCTCTCAATTGTGACAATTAAAAACATCTTCAGGTATTTTTTATACCAAAGGTTCCTTGGTGTGGGAGATGGGAGTGTAAAATTATTCCTGTCTGAAAACTATTGCCCTAGACTACTTTAATGACTAGCACAGTAATTAAGCTAGGTAGCTTGGACTGGAGGGGTGGCAGTAGGAATGGAGAGGAGTAGGCTAGACTGAGGACAAATCTTTGGAAGATTAAAGTACCCAGATTGTTAACTGATAGAATGTGAAATATATTAGAGAAAAGAGAAATAAGGATGACCATCAGGTTCTAATATCCTCTATATAGCACTATTTAGTCAAAAATAAGAGTAGGAATAGAATTGAAAGTATTGGTAATGAAATCATGAATCAATTTCCTCATGTTGAATTTGAGTCTCAGGAGGGCAATAGACATAAGAATAGAAAATGTTAAGACCAACAAACTAAGGGTAAAATTGATGAACCTTTAGCTAAAGAAAGAAGATGAAAACAACTAAAATCACAAATCAAAGTGAGGACAATACCATTGATCCTACAAAAATAAAAATAAGAACTACTACGACCAATTGTAGAGGCAAAATAATAAGCATTTGTCTCAGTCATAAGGTTGGCTGTTCAAATCCACCCAGCAGCATCCACCTCAAAAGAGAGGCCTAATGATCTACTCCCAAAAGGTTACAGTCTTAAAAACTCCATGAAACACTTCTACTCAGCACACATGGTGTCACTAGGAGTCAGAAATGACTGGATAACAACTTGCTGTTGTTGTGTGCCATCGAGTTAATTCTGACTCATAGCAACCCTGTATAGGATTTCCAAGGAGTGGTTGTTGGGTTTGAACCACCAACCTTGTGGTTAGCAATCCAATGGTCATCCTATAATACACCATACCATGACTTCCAGACAGCAACTA
>NW_006408529.1:37926440-37928518 GCF_000296735.1 Chrysochloris asiatica | reverse complement strand
AGAAATCAAACAACATATTGCATTAGGCAAATCTGCTGCACTTGACCTCTTTAAAGTTTTGAAGAGCAAAGATATCATCAATTTGAGGACTAAGGTGCACCAGATCCAAGCTATGGTGTTTTTAGTAACCTCATATGCATGTGATAGTTGGACAGTGAATAAGGAAGACCATAGAAGAATTAATGCATTTGAGTTATGGTGCTTGAGGAGAATATTAAAAGTATCATGAGCCAAAAAAACAAACAGATCTGTGTTGGAAGTACAGCCAGAATGCTCCTTGGAAGCCAGGATGGCCAGACTTTGTCTCTTGTACTTTGGACATATTAAAAGGAGGGACCAGTCCCTGGAGAATGATACCATGTTTGGTAAAGTGGAGGGTCAGACAAAAAGAGGAAACTACCCAACGAGATGGATTAGTACAGTGGCAGCAGCAATGGGCTCAGGTTTAGCGATGATTGTTAGGTTAGTGCTGGACCAGGAAGTGTTTTCATTCTGTTGTACACAGGGACATTATGAGTCAGTACTGACTCGATGACACCTAACAACAACAATAACAAATTGTGAGATCTGATGTGGTACTTTAGGATAAGCTCAGGGATGTGAGGCAAGTTTGAACCACAGCGTCTGCAGTTTAAATTCACTCGTTTTTTCATAGGAAACCTTATAAAGGGTCATTATGAGTCAAAACTGACTCCATAGTACTTAACAATGGACTCTTGGTATGACACTGTAGGATCAGCGCTTGACTAGGAGCCACAAGTTCAGCAGTTTAAACCCACCAGCTGATCCTTGGAAAGCCTCTATGGTGTTGCTATGAGTTGGAACTGACTTGACAGCACTTGACAACTAAAACAACTGTGAGAAAATAATTTTCTTGTTGCTAAAATCACCCACGCATGGTATTTCTGTTACAGCGGCACTAGATAACTAAGACACTAAGTACTTTCTTGACTATACCATTCATCTTTAGTAATTCTATCATACTTCTGCACTGTAGTTTAATTTTCTGTAAAATTGAGGCCACTAAAGTAATAAGAGGAGATGGGATTTCACTGTACCAAATTAATTCAAAGACATTCTTCAAAACAAGTGACAAGAGATGGAGGCAGAGATGATGACATGGAGCGGTGGAGCGGCTGGGGACTTTAGACCCAGAGAGGGAGAGGGGCTGTGTGCTGACGATCAGGGAGCAGGCTTGCAGGGTATACCCTTTGGTTGGCTGATGATGCATGGAGGGAATTGTAACCATGGCAATGAAACGATATACAATAGGATAAATGTAAAGTTAATGTTCTCCTATGTAAACTATCACAATAAAACATTTAAAAATAAAACAAGTGACGACACCCAGTATCAGCTTCTGTTACAATATATGATCTAGTGGTCTAATTTACTGTTAAGTAGCCAAGAACAGATTTCCAGATTTGTCTCACTGGGTTATAGTATATAACTGAGTAATTTAAAAACAAAAATCGTGCTGCCAGGGACTAAAAAAAAAAAATGTCCATCAAAGTTCTGTTGGTCCTCTAATGCCACTCTCAGTGAACACATTTAACTGAGTATCCTATGGAAAAGTGTAATGTCTGCCTCATCACTGTCAGCTTGCAGGATCCTACTAGTCTCACAGTAAATCAGATCCTTAATTCCTATAAAACATCTGAATTCCAATGCATATAATTTCAGAAGAGGAATCAAACATTTATATGCAATATATATATACTGGGTACTATTAAAGGGGCAAAATGGGCAAACCCTTGTTTTATCACTAACTGGAAGGCAACAATCAGCATGAATTTATTCCCACCTAGCTTCACCTTTACACATCTCCAAGATTATCAACAACAGTTCTTCTTCATATGATCCTGATTCTTCTTGTTGTTGTCAGTTGCCATCGAGTCAGAACCGACTCATAGAGAACCCAAGCACAGCAGAACGAAACAATGTCCCATCATGGGCCAACCTCACTACCACTGACACACTTGACACCATCAATGATGCCACCTGGCTGATCCATCTCGTTGGGGGTCTTCCTCTTTTTCTCTGACCCTCCACCTTACCCAGCATGACATCCTTCTCCA
>NW_006408529.1:37924999-37926340 GCF_000296735.1 Chrysochloris asiatica | reverse complement strand
TAGTATTGACTGGTCTTTCTTGTAGGTGAATGGATATTATCCTATCACTGACAGCAATGTACTTCAGGATAGATCTTGAAATGTCCTTTTTGATGATAACTGCAATGCCATACCGCTTCAATTTGCCATTCCCAGCATAGAAGACTATATGACCAAATGACCAACACCAGTCAATTCCAACTGCCAAAGGACCAACACCAGTTGATTCCAACTCATCAATGCCTTGGTTATTGGTCTTTATTAGTTCTACATTTATACATGACACATTTGTGAATTCAACATTTTTCTCTTGTACAATATGATGAAGCCAATTACACTGATCTGTTATGCAACCATCAACATCCTATGCCATATTTTCCATTTTTTATAAGCAGAAACTCAGTGCTTGCTAAACAAAGATTCCTCTCTTTCCCCTTCCCGTCTGTCTCTGTTGTTGCAGTGGTTGTTAAGTGGCAATGAGTTGGTTCTGATTCATAGTGACTCTGTGTACAACAGAATGAAACACTGCCCATTCCTGCACTACCCTCACAACTGTTGTTAAGTTTGAGCCCATTGTTGCTGCCATTGTATCAATCCATTTTGTTGGGACTTCCTCCTTTGAACTGATCTTCTACTTTACCACATATGATGTACTTCTCCAGGGGTGGGTCCCTCCTGACAACATCAAAAGTAAGAGAGACAAAGCTCAACATTCTCACTTCTAAAGAGCATTCTGGCTTTACTTCTTCTAAGATAGATTTTTTGTTCTTCTGGCAGTCTATGGTACTTTCAATATTCTCCAGCACCACAGTTCAAATGTATCGATTCTTCTCTGATCTTCTTACTCATTGTCCAACTGTCACATGCATATGAGGCAATTGAAAATGGATTGGGTCAGGCTCACTTTAGTCCTCAAAATGGTATCTTTGCTCTTTAACATTTTAAAGAAGTCTTTTGAGGCAAATTTGCCCAATGTAATTCATCATTGGATTTCTTGACTAGTACTTCTGTGAGTGATGATTGTGGATCTAAGCAAAATGAAGTCTTTGACAACTTTAATCAGTTCTGTTTATCATGATGTTATTTATTGGTCCAGTTGTGAGGATGCAATCCATATTGAAAGCAGTCTTTGATCTTCATCTGTAAGTATTTCAAGTCCTCTTCGCTTTCAACAAGCAAGGTTGTATCATCTGTATATCACAGGTTGCGAATGACTCTTCCTCCAATCCTGATGCCATGTTCTTCTTCACATAATCCAGTTTCTTGCATTATTTACTCATCACAGACATTAAATAAGCATGGTAAAAAGATACCACTTTGTACACAGTTCTACTCATTTGAAATCATTTGGTATCCCCTTCC
>NW_006408529.1:37921404-37924220 GCF_000296735.1 Chrysochloris asiatica | reverse complement strand
GGAACAGCTGGTAGTTTCAAACTGCTGACCTTGTGATTCGCATCCCAATTCATAACCACTATGCTACCAGGGCTCCTTAAACTGAGAAGTAGTAGCCTGCTATTAAACTCAAGGGATGACTATCATACTCTGATCTCTATATATTTGCCTAAGGAGTTCTGATGGTTCTGTAGTATAAGCACTGGACTGCTAATGGCAAGGTTGGCAGTTCAAGACAACAGGGCTCCATGGAAGAAAGATGAGGCTTTCTAGTCCCATAAATATTTACATCCTTAGAAACCCAGTACAGGGTCACTATAAGTAAGAATCAACTGGATAGCAGTGGGGAGTTTTATTGGAAGTGCAATTTCATATTAGGGAAATCATACAATATATGTTGTTTTGTGATTGGCCTATTTCACTCAGCATATTCTTGTCAATCTCTCCCTACTAAACAGTATACTCCATGATAGCTGGAACATTTTCCTTTTTTTTTTTAACCTGGTTATCCCCAACACATAAATTAACACCCATCATTTGTTCACTCGTTAAGTGGAAGTTTCAAATACAACTCATTTTCTTCCTTTATCAAATTATTTATCCACCTATATTCTGTTTTTTTCATTAATGGTATCATCATCTATCTTGAGTTAAAAGTATGAGAATCATGTTTGATTATTGCCTTTTCTCAATAGATATTCAATTGTTTATCAAGCCCTTTCCTTTCTCTAAAATGCCTCTAGATTGACTAATTTTACTCAGCATGTTTTCAACCTTCATCTGATGTTGTGATATGTATCAGGATTTTATTTTATCTTTATGACAGCATAGCATTCCATTGTATGCATGCATCATGCTTTGTTGACCCATTTGTCTGTTGATAGCTACAATAACATTTAAAAAATAATAAATGTCTCTAAGTTCACTCCTTACTTTTCCTAAACAGTGTCTTAAGTGGCCTATTAACAGGTCAGTTTCTAGTTACCATTATGACCATTATTGACTGGTTGTCAAGGCTAATCATAAAATTACCTTTCATAAAATATAAATCTTGTAAGTTTTTTAAAGTGACTTTAATTACCTACAGAGCCTCTAATAAAGCTATTACCAACTTGGTCCTCCATCATGTTTTTCAGCTGCATTTCTTTACATCTTAAGCTTCATTTACATATACTTTCATGCACTGTGTGCTTCTTTAGAATGGACCATCTGCCATTCCTTGGAAACATAAAATACTTTTGAATATTTCTGTATCTTGCTCAAGCTATTTCTAATAACTGGAATTTCCTTTCTTTTCTCCTCCACATAGCAAAACATACTTACCTATTTACAAAACCAAATTTAAATGTCAAATCCTTTGTGGAATTATCTTATCCTATCTATCAGAAATTATTATCTCCTTCCATAGTGCTTCCATAGCCCTCACATAACCTTCCTATTAGAGCATTTAGTATCATTTAACCTGGATTAGAGCAACTTTCTTTGTGCCGTCTCCAGTAAATTATAAGCATCTTGATGAATAAAAACCAATTTGTTCTGCTTTCAAAAATGCCCATAAAGACTAGAAAATTCTTTGAATATATTTGCCGTGAATAGATGTCTGAGAAATGTAAATCACCATCTGAAGAAGCAGGTAAGTTTCTGAGAAATTTTCAACAGCTGACTTCCAGAATTACTCATTTGCTAAAGAAGTATGCTTGCCCATCATAAATTGACTCCTTAATCTTATAGTTCAATTGTCATGCCTCACTATGCCATTCCCATCAACCCCTCTGCCCTTGCCTAATCCTTTTTACATTATTTTAATATTCTAATGATGTAAATACATGTTCTATCACATAAGGTACTCAAACTCTTTTTCAAAGTCCATAAGGCACAAAGAGTTTGTTGTTATTTCCATTTTAAATCTCTAACTAGTGCTACTCACACCTCATTTTAACTGGAAAGTGAACAGCAACTGGTAAAATCCAGTTTTAACTAGCTATATACTTAGAGTATATGTTTTTAAAATTCAACTCTGGACTAGTTAGATAGCATATGTCTACTACTGTGCTGCAATTGGAAGCACACAGAACCATCTGGTATTCTTGCCAAAAAACGTCAATCTAATCAAACCTCTAGAGCAAAGTTTATTACATGAAATACAGGGGATAATAGATCAATTTAAATAGCATCACAAGAATCCCACAGGGGAAAAAATGGAAAGCATTATGCTAAATGAAGTAAGTCAATCAAGATAATTATTATATGATGTCACTTAACATGATGTACCTAGAATAGGCAAATAGAGACCAAAGTTTTTTAGTGGTTACCTGGCGCAAGAAACATTGAATTTCTGTCTATGATGATGAAAATTTGGAAATGGATATTAGTAATATTGCATAGCATGACTAATATAATTGATGTTACTGAATTGTACTCAACAGATGATGAATTGATAAATGTTGTGTTATCCATATTTTTACAATAAAAATATTTAAAGATAAAAATGAAGTTAATACTACAGGGCAAGTTACTCTGTTTCTATAAGTCCTTTTTTTTTCCTACAGGATAAAAAGATGTGCACCAGTATTGTATCTTTTCATCATATGTATTCAATATTTATGCTAAGCTAATAATCTGAGAAATTGGATTATATGGAGGATGTGATATCAGGATTGGAGGAAGATTCATTAACAACCTACAGTATGTAAATGACACAACTCTGCTTATAGGAAGCCAAAAGGCCTTAAAACACTTACTGATGAAGATCAAAGACTGCAGTCTTCAGTGTGCATTGTACCTCAGTGCAAATAAAATGAAAATCCTCAAAACTGGACCAATAAATAATTATAAAT
>NW_006408529.1:37909767-37914301 GCF_000296735.1 Chrysochloris asiatica | reverse complement strand
CATAAGTATATGTTTCAAGTCCTCTTCACTTTCAGCAAGCAAGGCTGTATCATCAGCATATCGCAGGTTGTTAATGAGTCTTCCTCCAATCCTGACGCCACGTTTTTCTTCATAGAACCCAGCTTCTCATATTATTTGCTCAGCAATCCTGATTCTAGGATTCTGATTCTAGGATTATTTTTTCAGCATACGGATTGAATAAGTATGGTGAAAGGATGCAACTCTGATACATACCTTTCCTGATTTTAAACCATTCAGTATCCCTCATTTTGTTTGAACACTGACTCTTGGTCTATGTAAAGGTACCTTGTGAGCACAATTAAGTGTTCCAGAATACCCATTCTTCACAATGTTGTCCACAATTTGTTATGATCCACGCAGTTGAATGACTTATGACTTTGCATAGTCAAGAAAGCCCCTAAACAACAATAAAATGAAATAAAGTTCAAAAAACAAAAAGAAGCAGTGATGGAATAGAAAGAACAATGAAGTTGGTGTTTTGCCAGTGTAGGGATCTGGAGTGAGAGTTTTCTCTGAATCATAGCTCAAATGAGAATGGATGTGACAGTACTTTGTAAATTCAAATACCCATATGCCCACAGATATCAAGTCAATTACTACTCATAGTGACCCTCTAGTACAGAGTATAACTGTCCCACAGGGTTCCCACAACAGTAATCTTTACAGAAACAGACTGCTATAACTCTCACGGAACAGATGGTGGGTTCAAACTGCAAAGTATTTTAACCACTATGCAACCAGAGCTCTTTGTAAACTTTAAAGCACTATAGAAATGTTAAGAATCACTACTACAAGATTCATTGTCTCCATGAATATTAAATGGAAGTCATAAAGAGGCTAGTTTATGTTGATCATGTATGTCCCAGATAGAAACTCAAATCCCTAATACTTTGATAGTCAAAATTCTTAAACACAGAGAAAATTTATGGTGTGTGGATTCAATAAATTTGTCAGTTGCAATTCCACTTAACAATTGAACAGAACAACCTACAATACTGCTGAGAAGAATACATTTACTCCCTTTTTGAGTCTCATTAGCTTGCTAATTCCCTAAAAGAGAAAAGGTGCATACTCATTTCTTAATCGATTGGAAAAAAAAATATTGAGCCTCTATAAGAATGCCAGTTCTTGCATTCTTAACAATAAATTCATATCTTATTTTTTTATTGAAGTCCTGGTGTGGTGCTGTAGGTTAATGCACTCGACTGCAAAGTCAGTTTGAACTTCAAGGTTGGTGGTTCAAGCTAACCTATCATTCCTTGGAAACCCTCTACAGGGTCACTATGGGTCAGAACCAACTCAACAGCACTTAATAGCAACAACATTTTTTTTATTCTAATAGCACCTGTGGCCAGTGTTATTAAAGGTCAAGTTTCCATGGAAAGTCAATGTTAGCTCGTGTTGTAGGTTAAGTTGTGTTCTGTAAAATGATATGTTAAAGTCCTGACCCCTGTACTTGTGAGTGTAAAGATATTTGGAAATGAGATCTCTGCTGATATAATTAGTTACGATAATGTTATACTAGATTAGGATGGCTCCTAAATTCAGTATGACTGGTGTCCACATAAAAGCCTAGAAAGAGACTCAAAGAGAATGCATGTGAAGGTGGAGACAAAGATTGGAGTGATGTATATACAAGCCAAGGCACACCAAGGACTGCCACCAACCATCAGAAAGTAGAAGAGAGGCATGGAGCAGATCTTTCCCTAGAGTCTCCAGAAGGGGTACTGGCCCAGCTGAGACCATGATTTCAGACTTCTAGCCTCCAGAAATGAGAGAGAATAAATGTATACTGTTTTCCACTACCTAATTTGTAGTACTTTGTTAAAGGCAGCCATAGAAAACTGATACATTGATTAAATGGGAAATTCCACTCTTTTATTACTTTACTTTATAGAATTGCATCCTCCTCTAACAGGATAATGACAATAATAATAATAGTACTATCAGTTGGCATATATTAAACACATATTACATGTCAAGCACTTTTCTAAGTTTCTTCACATGTCTGTAAACTTGTGCTTGTCTGTCACTGTGATGCTAGAAGCTATGTTTGAAATACCAGCAGGGTTACCCATGGTAGACAGGTTTCATAAGAGTTTACAGACTAGGCATAAGAAAAAGCCATCTACTTCTGAAGAATCAGCCACTGAAAACCTTATGAAAAGCAGCAAAACATTGTCTGATGCAGTGCTTGACAATAAGCCCCTCAGGTTGGAAGGTACTTTAAATATGACTGAGTAAAAGTTACCTTCTCAAAATAGAGTCAACTTTGATGATATGGCTAGAGTAAAACTTCTGTGGCCTGACTCACAATGAGAAAAGACAGCTATAAATATTCACTAATAATTGGAATGTGGAATGTACAATGTATGAATCTAAAAAAAATTGAAAGTTGTCAAAAATGAGATGGAGCAAACCCACAAATATCAATACTATAGGCATTAGTAAACTGAAATGAACTGGTATTGGCTATTTTGAATCATACAATCATATATATAGTTTACTGCATTAGAAATGACAAATTGAAGAGGAATGGCATCACATTCATCATCAAAGAGAAAATTTCAAGATCTATCCTGAAGTACAATGCTGTCAATGGTAGGATAAATATTTATACACCTACAAGGAAGATCAGTTAATACAACTTTTATTCAAATTTATGCAAAATAATTACTGGTGATTGGAATACCAAAATTGTAAACAAAGAAGGGGGATCAGTAGATGTAAACTATGGCTTTACTGATAGAAATGATCTGAAGATCATTAGAATTTTGCAAGAACAACCAGCAAATAATTTTTTTCAACAATATAAATGACCACTATCCACTGTTCATACAGACTCCTGCTGTGGCATTGTAGGATCAGCACTGGACTGTGAACCACAAAGTTGGCAGCCCAAAATCACCAACAGCTCCTCCAAAACACTATACAGGGTCACTACTTGTTAGAACTGACTTGATGTTACTTAACAACAACATACACATGGACCTCACTAGATGGAATGCACAGGAATCAAACTGATGGCATCTGTGGGAAGTGATGACAGAAATTCAATATCATAAGCTAAAATAAGGTCAGGGGCCCATTGTAGAACAGACCATCATTGATCATAGGCAAATTCAGGTTAAAACTAAAAAAAATTAAAACAAGACCACAAAAGCCAAAATATGTCCTTGAATATATCCCATCTGAATTGACAGACCACCTCAAGAAAAGATTTGACAAATTAAACACTAATAAGCACAGATCACAAGAGTTGTGGAATCAAGAACATTGTGCATGAAAAAACAGATTATTTAGAAGACAGGAAAGAAAGAAACGGCCAAAATGGATGTCAGAAGAAATTCTGAAAGTTGCTCTTGAACAAGACAAGCTAAAGTAACTGGAAAAAATGAAGGTGTTAAAGAGCTGAACAGAAAATTTCAAATGGGCAGCTTGGGAAGACAATGTATTATAATGAAATGTGCAAAAATCTGGAAAAATAAAATAAACAAGGAAGAACATACTCAGCATTTTTCAAGTTGAAAGAGCTTAAGAAAAAATGTAAATCTAGACTATAAGCAAAATCAAGAATGATGCAGAAAGCATCAAAAGAAGATGGAACACATTGAGTCACTGTACCAAAAAGAATTGGTTAATATGCAACCATTTCAAGGGGTGACATATGATCAAGAACCAATGGTATTGAACGTTGAGAACATTATGCTGAATGAAATTAATCAGTCACAAAAGGAGAAACACTACATGAGACCATTATTTTATAAGCTTAAGAAAAAACACTCACACCAAAATGGGAAAGAAAAAAAAATTCTTTGTTGGTTATGGGGAGGTGGGGGGGCTAAGGGAGGAAGGGGACAGTAGAGCACAGGGTAGGGGGATAGACACACGATATTTCAGGTGTTGGGGGAGCAATACACAAGAAGGTGGGGGGGAATGGAAGAACAAGGTAGATAGGAGGACATTTAGGTAGGTTTGCATGGGCTAAATGGGACAGAAGTTAATAGTGATGTATGTTCAACCTTAGAACAACAGGGCTCTGTGATACAGGGATTTTGGCATAGTCTGAATGGGTAAAAGAGGGGAAATAATGTTAAGAGGTTTGATTGTCTTATGAACCTTGGTTTCCCTTGTCTACTATTGTAAAATAGACACTTGAGGGGGAGAGAAAGGAATAGGTAGAGACATGATTATAGAAAGCTTGTAAGCCCATCTTCAGCCTATAACTGATTGGAATACCTAAAAGGGGTGCTTAGAATGTGCCCAGTAAAGGAGGCTTCTGGCAGAGGCTTTGTAGTGTATAGATCATAGGTTGAATCCTGATCCCCTCCAGAATCTTCCGAGTGGGAAATTTCCACTTGAAAAGCCAAGCAGTCTGGAAAAAGATGGTGGATCGGGTGGAAGTGTAGTGCCGAGAACAACACAGAATACAGGACCAAGAAGTCTCAGGGAATGGTCCCAGTACTCTGAACCACATATAAAGGAATATTTAGAAGGTTGGAAGACTTACAGC
>NW_006408529.1:37907207-37909667 GCF_000296735.1 Chrysochloris asiatica | reverse complement strand
CAGCAACAATAGGCTCAATCATACAATTCTGAAGATGGAGCAGGATGAGGCAGTTTTGTTCTGGTGTGCGTAGGATCCCTATGAGTTGAAACTGACTAGCTGACACCTAACAACAAGACTTAAAAGATTACAAGGTGAAGAGGAATTTTGCCCCAGAATGTAATATGTCTAAAGTCTCACACACATTTGATTTATATAAAGAGATTTTGGAGTTGGAATGAGTTTAAGACTTTTGAGATGATGTGATGAAGTGAATGTGTCTTTCTTGTGGAAAGGACATACATTTTAGAAAAGGAAAATAATAGAAATGTTGTAGATTGAATTGTGTACCACCAAATTATGTGTTTTAAATCCTAGCCTCTACTCTTATGGTTATAATCCCACTTAGGAATGAGTTTTCTGTGTTATCTTGATGAGTCAGAATTAGTGCAGGGTGCACTAACTGAGTCCATCTATTAAAATATAAAAGAGATTAAACAAAGGAGCAGAACAGAGATGGTGAAAGAAACTCAAGCCACATGAAATCAAGCCCCAAGAAGAGATCAGGACTTTCCCTAGTTTAGCACACTAAATTCAGATTTCTAACTTCCTAAACTGTGAGTTTGTCTGTCAGTTTGTCACTGTGGTGGCTTGCATGTTGCTGTGATTCTGGAAGCTATACCAGAAGGGTCATTCATGGTGGATATGATTCAGCTGAGCTCCCAGACAAAGACAGACTAGGAAGAAGGAGAGACAGACAACTTCCAAATATTTAGTCACTGAAAGTCTTATGAATAGCAGTGTATCACTGTCAGCACCAGAATACAGAATATTGAAACATGATGAAGAGCACCAGAATATTGTCAGATACAGTGACAGAAGATGAGCCCCTCAGATTGGAAGCCACTCAAAATACAACTGGGGAAAAAGCTGCCTCCTAAAAGCAGAGTTGACCATGATGGCACAAATGGAGAAAAACCTTGGGGACCTACATTTGCCTATAGGCTAACAGTCGTAAGCATCTATGAATAATCAGAACACGGAATGTATGAAGTATGGATTTAGAAAAATTGGAAATTGTCATAAAGAAGTGGAACGCATAAACATCAATATCCTAGGCATTAGTGAGCTGATATGGAATTGTATTGGCCATTTTGAATTTGACAATCATATAGTTTACTATGCCAGGAATGACAAACTGAAGAGGAATGTTGTTGAATTCATTATCAAAAAGAACATATCAATATCTGTCTTGAAGTACAATGCTGTCTGTGATAGGATAATATCCATACACTTACAAGGAAGACCAGTTAATACAATTATTATTCAAATTTATGCAACAACCATCAAAGCCAGTGATGATGAAATTGAAGAATTCGACCAACTTCTTCAGTCTGAAATTGATCAAACATGCAATGAAGATATATTGATAATTACTGGTGACTGGAATGCAAAAGTTGGAAACAAAGAGGAAGGATCCATCAGTAGTAGTAGTTGGGAAATATGGCTTTGTTCAAAGAAGCAAAGCTGGAGATCACATGATAGAATTTTCAAGACCAAAGCCTTCTTCATTACAAATACCTTCTTTAATCAGCATAAAAGATGACTATACACATGGACCTCACCAGATGGAATACACAGAAATCAAACTGAATGCATTTGTGGAAATAGACGGTAGAAAAGTTCTATAATCATCATCAACAAGATTGTAGAACAGACCATCAAATGATGTGCACGTTCAGGCTGAAGCTGAAGAAAATGAAACAAGTCCACAATAGGCAAAATATAACATTGAAAATATCTCACCTAAATTTAAAGATCACCTGAAGAACAGATTTGATGCATTAGACACTAAAGAATGAAGACAGGAACAGTTATGGGATGACATCAAGAACATCATACCAGAATAAAGCAAAAGGTCATTAAGAACACAAGAAAGAAGATAAAGACCAGAAGAGACTCTAACACTTGCTCTCCAGTAAAGAAATGTTAAAGTAAATGGAAGAAATGAGGAAGTAAAAGAGCTGAACAGAAATTTTCAAAGGTCACCTCAAGGAGACTAAGTCAAATATTATACCAAAATGTGCATAGTCCTGGAGTTAGAAAACCAAAAGGGAAGGATACATTCAGCATTTCTCAATCTGAGGGAGCTGAAGAAAAAAATCGAGCTTTGACTTGAAATACTGAAGGATTCTATGGGCAAAATATTGAATGATGCAGAAAGCACCAAAACAAGATGGGAGGAATACAGAGTCACTGAACTGAAAATAAATGGTTCGACCATTTCAAAAGGTAGCATATAGTCAAAAATCAATGATACTGAAGGAAGAAGTTCAAGGTACATTGAAGGTATTGGCAAAGAACAAGATACCAGGAATTGAAGGAATACACATTAGAATCTTTCAACAAACTGATGCAGCACTGGAGGCACTCACTCATCTATGTCAAGAAACTTGGAAGACAACTACCTGGTGTCCAGAC
>NW_006408529.1:37893549-37899362 GCF_000296735.1 Chrysochloris asiatica | reverse complement strand
CCCATGGACAAGGACATAGAGCAGAGAATGAAGTATCCAGCTGATGTGAACTGAGGAGGGATGCATGAGAATGCCCATACTTGCAGATAGTGCCCATTTGACCTAGCTTCTATGGCTGGATGATCAGAACTCAATTAGAGGAAGAAAAAAAGTGTGATTTACTACAATTTGATGAACTTGACCTATACTTATGGATGTAGTAGCTTAAAATACCAATCAAGAGTTAAGGAATCTACACAGCAAGGATCATTCCCATCTCCTCTGTACACAGGGTTGATAGGGATGGGCAACCTAGACATTGGCTACCTAAAATAGGGGGGCTATAAAAGCACTAAGTGACTGGATTACAGGTTTTCAAGAAGGATTTTAATTTCAGAGGGTGTGGGGGAAGGTAGAATCTCCACTGAGAGGTTTTCATCCTGTCTAGATGGGGCTGGTGAAAGAAGATGGAGATAAGACTCTTATGGTTCAATAATGGCTAATTGTTATCATGACTGATTGAGGTTGTTGCAACTGTAAAGATAGAGGTTTTATAACAAAAAGAGGGGAGTGGTTGATCTTGCAGTCCAGGAGCAGAGGACCTTGGGACCATCAAGGGAGAAGAACGGAAGCGGAGTGTGGGACCGTATTCAGAGAAGCAGTGATTCCAGAGATAGAGGTAGAGATGATGACGTGGAGAGATGGAGTGGCTGTGGACTCTAGACTCATGAATAGAGGGGGGCTGTGTGCTGGCATCCAGGGGACAGGCTTGCAGGGTATGCTCTTTGGGTATTTGAATGATGGTATATTCCTGAATGTTTTGGTGTATGTCCAAACAAGCAAAAAAACAGAGGGAACAGAAGCAAATACTGTTGAATGATGATGTATGGAAGGGATTGTAATCATTGCAATGAAACGAAATACAATAGGATGAGTATAAAGCTGATGTTCTCCCATGTAAACTATCACTCAATTCACATCAAAAACTTTTTTTAAAAAAGACTAAGGGCTTAACCACTAATCAAAGATTGGTAGTTCAAATTCACCAAGAAGA
The DNA here is from genome assembly GCF_000296735.1 of Chrysochloris asiatica. Lineage (NCBI taxonomy): Eukaryota > Metazoa > Chordata > Mammalia > Afrosoricida > Chrysochloridae > Chrysochloris > Chrysochloris asiatica. The sequence continues at coordinate 37,898,329 of NW_006408529.1, read as the reverse complement.
GCTTTGGAAGAATGGCCTGGTGATGTGTACATATATCCCAAAATCCATCTGCAAAGCCTATGAAGTGCAATTCTACTCCAAAACTCACAAGGTCTCCATGAATCAGAACTGATTCAACAGCAATTGGATGTTTGTTTTGTTTGTTTAGACTAAGAGGTGACAGGTACACAATTTCTGTTTATAGGAATGAGTGCATTGTCCAGAGCTCATTTATTTAATCTGTTTTGAATTTAAGTTTAGAAATTCTATAACAAGTAAGGGTAAACATTTGTCACCTATTCTGAAGTTACTGTAGCAAATTTTTAAAAAAAGGAACCGATGGTACTGATGAAGAAGTCCAAGTGGCACTAAATGCATTAACGAAAAGCAAGGATCCAGAATAGACAGAATATCAATTTAAATGTTTCAACAAAGTGATGTAGTGCTGGAAGCCCTACATGAAAGCCCTAAACCATGAAATTGGAAAAGCATCTACCTGGCCAACTTACTAGAAGTGATGCACATTCTATAAGGTAACCAAAAACAGGTTACCTTATAGAATGTAGAAATTATAAAACAATATCATTAATATTGTTGTTAAGGTGCCATAGAGTTGGTACCTACTCATAGCGACCTTATTCACAGCAGAACAAAACACTGCCCCATCCTGGGCCAACCTCATTATTGTTGCTGAGTTTGAGCCCATTGATGCTGCCACTTTGCCAATCCATCTCACTGTGGGTCTTCCACACAGTAAAATTTTGTTGAAGATAATTCAAAATGGTTGCAGCAATACACTGACAAAGATCTGCCAGAAATTAAAGCCAGATTCAAAAGAGGATGTAGAACAACAGATATAATTTCTGATGTCAGATGGATCTTGGCTGAAAGCAGAGAATACTCGATATTTACCTATGTTTTATTGACTTTGTAAAGGCAATCTATTGTGAGGATTATAACAAATTATGGATAACATTTCAAAGAATGGAAATTTCAGAACACATACTTGGGATCATGTAGAAATTGTATCTAAACCAAACTGGAGTCATTCCAACAGAAAAAAAGAGGATAATTTCTGGTTTGAAATCAGGAAAGGTGCACACAGGGGTTAATGCACTGGACTACAAGGTTAGTTTGAACCACAAGATTGGCAGTTCAAGCTCACCAGAAGCTTCTTGAAAACCTATACAGGGTTGCTCTGCTTCAAAACTGACTCAATGACACTTAACAACACCAACAACAATGCTGAGCAAATAATCCAAGACAGCAGATTATATGAAGATGAACACAGTCTCAGGATTGGAGGAAGGCTCATTAATAACCTGTGATATACAGATGGAATAATCTTGTTTGCTGAGAGCAAAGAGGACTTGAGGTACTTACTGATGAAAGTCAAAGAATACAACCTTCAGTATAGATTTCAACTCAATGTAAAGAAAACAAAAATTCTCACAAGTGGACCAATAAACATCATGATACACAGAGAAAAGAATGAATGGTCAAGGATTTCATTTATTTGAATCCACAATCAACACTCATGGAAGCAGCAGTTTAGAAATCAAAGACCATAATGCACTGGGCAAATCTGCTGAAAAAGACCTCTTTAAAGTGTTCAAGAACATAAATGTCACTTCAAGGACTTAAGTACCTTTAATCCAAGCCATGGTATTTTCAATCACTTCATATGCATGTGAAAATTGGACAGTAAACAAAGAAGACCAAAGAAGAATTGAATACTTTGAATTATGTCATTAATGAAGAATACTGAAAGTTTCATGGACTGCCAGAACAAACAAATGTGTCTTGGAAGAAGTATAGACAGAATGCTCTTTGGAAACAAGGATGGCTAGACCTTGTCTCGTGTACTTTGAACATGTTATCAGGAGGGCTCAGTCCCTGAAAAAGGACATCATGCTTGATATAATATGTTGTTGTTAAGTGCCATCGAGTTCCTTCCAGCTCATAGTGGCCCTATATAGAGTTTCCAAAGAGCAGTTGATGGGTTTCAACTGCAGTCCAGTGCTGATCCTATAACACCACACCAAAGTCAACAAACAAATCCAATGAGATGGATTAACACAATGACTTAAACAATAGACTCAAACATAACAACATCTTGTGAGGATGATATAAGACCAGGCAGTGTTTTATTTTGATGTGCATAGGACTGATATGAGTTGGAGCCAACTGGATGGTACCTAACAACAACAATAATGACATTTATTGATCATCTACAATGTTCTAGATAAGATACTAAGATAAATGCTCTACATGCTTTTTTTAAGTTTAATTCTAACTTTGAAATACATTCTATTATATTAATGTTATCAGTGAGAAAATTGAAACTTAGATCAAAACTTTGGGAAAGTATCTAAGTATTAATCGGGGCAATAACTATCAAACCCAGCCAGGTTGTACATGAAAAAAAAAAAAATGCATTTGAGTATTGTTCTGCCTTTTTGATAACTCAGTTTACTGTCATGTTTCTTAACTACTCACTTCTCTGGATGGTTTTTTTTCCTGAGAACAAACACACTTCTCCATGATTCCTGTTAAAATCCAATTCCTAACTCTGTGGGCAGCCATTCACTTCATTTCCTTTCTGGCTGGCATCTGTAAATTAGCCTCTGGTAATTAATTATCTATGTAGGAAGCAGCAGGCAGTATACAGAACAATGTAACTGTTGGTCAGCTTCCAATGTGAGAATTTAGCATTCTTGAGTCATAAATCAACCAACCATGGCCTAACTTGAGGATGTGTTTTCTCAAGCTTTAAAAAACAGGCTTAGTTGCCATTGCTCTGGGCAAATATAGCCTCAAATACCTAAAACAGTAAACTTTCAATCCAATAAAACAAGCAGGTGTTCACACCTTGACAACTGGTTCCCACTCTGTTTGACCAGATGGTGAGTACAATTTTAGGGCATCTGTCTTCCCTTAAAAATGTCTTACCTTCAGTTTTAATAGTCATATTCAGAGACTAGGAATACAACCACAGAAATAACTTTAAATAATTGAGAAGATTCAGACTCAGAAGCAGAATAACTTCCTAAGAGGTCTAAAGTCTCAGAGTTGTATTTAGTTATATCCCGACACAGTAGAATGCTCATCATATTTTATTTTATAGTGTTTTACTTTAGAGCTACTAGAGCACACAAGAAAATTGAAAATAGAAAAATCAAAAAGAAAAGACAATCTGGGTTGAAGACAAGGGTTGGCAAACTAGAGTCTGTGGGTCAATCCACCTACGACTTGTACTTATAACTGATGTTTTACTGAACTACATCCACATTCATTTGTTTTATGCTGCCCCAGCAGAATTGAATAGTTGCAACAAAGATGGTTTGTTGTTGTTAAGTGCCATTGAGTCGATTCTGACCCATACTGACCCTGTATAGGGTTTCCAGGAGCAGCTGGTGAGCTTGAACCACTAACCTTGCAATTCAAACAACTTTGCAGTCTGATGCAGTAGCCCACAGCGCCACATCAGGACTCTTAACAGAGATGGTATGGCCTGAAAATCCTAAAATATTTACTTTTGGTTTTTTACGGAAAGTTTGCTAACCACTGGCTTAAGGCACAGTGAATTAGAAATCTTAGTGTACTTATTTGTTTGGTAGGCTTTTTATAAGAAGACATACACATCTATCTTTAAGTGGAAAAGCAGGGTGTTCAAACAAGGTTTTATATTTCATCTTATTGAAGGAACTACAGCCTAGTGACTTACAGACCTGCTGCTTGGACTGGGCTAGCAAGAGGAAAGGAGAGAGTATTAGCTCTTCTCAGTAACATCAATTTCATCGATTACTGTGTTGCTCCCATAATAGAGAACAAAATTGTATACTCAACTGTCAAATATCCCTGATAGAGGTATCCCATAATAATAAATTGTACTTACTGAAATGAGAAAATAGAAAGGAAAGGTGTTGGGCACAATGGAAGACGCAGTCATTCTGACGGCACTGAACATATTTCATTTACTTCCCTTTTCTTCCTAGGTCTGGACATGTTATTCTCTTACAAAGTACATCCAAAATAGGAGACCATGAGAAAAGTCTTTTCTCCAGGCAGAGATCAGACCCTAAAAGTAAAACATGGCTACTAACTCACTCTAAGGCACTCAACAACAACTAATCCTTTAGTTTAAGAAGGCTGTGAAAGACAAATTCAAAGAAATGGTACATACCATGAGTGAACCAGATTCTGAGAGCAATTTCCAGTTCTGCAGAGAATCTAGTTTTCCTTTTTATTCCTATATTTCAAAATACAACAATTTCTTTTCTTATTAAATGACCTTGGATTCCATGGAGAAAACACCAATGTAAACTAGATTAACAAACAATTAAGTAAATAATTCAATATTTAAACTTCAAAACAGTTGCTGTTGTTGTTTGTTGTTGAATGCCATGGAGTCATTTCCAACTGTGAGCATGTACAGGGTTTCTATATACGTGAATATCTGTTAGGATCTCGAGGAGAATTTCACAGTAAACTAAGTACAGAAAGTAAAATCTCTACACACTGTATATTTGCACACATGAATTTTAAAGGATTGAGAACATGTGTCAATAAAAAGAATATATATATATACATACATACAGATTGTTGTTGTTGTCAAGGGCCGTCGAGTTGATTCCGGCCCATAGCAACCCTGTATGGGGTTTCCAAGGAGCAGCTGGTGAACTTGAACCACCGACATTGCAGTTCAAATGGCTTTGCAGTCCAGCGCATTAACCCATAGTGCCACACCAGAACTCCATATGTATATATAATTTTCCCCATAAGCCCCCTATATATATAT
>NW_006408529.1:37891852-37893449 GCF_000296735.1 Chrysochloris asiatica | reverse complement strand
ACAGAAAAAGACTGTTCTTTTGGTGGATCAAATGAAAAGCAAATATCTGCAAATCACTCACTAAAAGATCTAACAAGAAACTTCAAATAACTTGAATTTTTAATATAATATGCTTTGTAACCTACTGTGCATTATTGTGCTGGACTGCAAGGTCGATATGAACCACAAATTGGCAGTTCAAGCTCACCAGCTGCTCCTCGGAAACCCTGTACAGGACTGCAATGAGTCGGAACCAACTGGACAGCATTTAACAACATAAAACAAGAATAAGTTGCTATATGGAGAGAACAGGTCAGAATTAGAAATCAAAGTGATAAAAAAGCAATGCAGTGAGATGAAAAAGAGATAAATAACTGAAGGTTTAAAGGTATTATTACCGTTCACCCTGGAACAACATGGGTTTAAAATGCACATTTATATGTGGATTTTTTTATGGCTACAACTCATGCAGAGATAATTAGCATCATATGGTGTTTTAAGCAGATGCGTACAACACGAGCTTACCACAACAGCCACAGGAAAAAAAAATCTATGTATAACTTGGTCTGTATAGTTCAAACCCAAGTTGTTCAAGGGTCAGCTATACACTCATTTAATATTATACTCTGAGAACTCACAGGTACATGTTGTCTGCTCATCTGTTATTAAGTTTATTATTATGACTTTTGATGAAAATACATATGCATACACTAGGTATATACCAATTACTGGGTCAGAAGAGTATGTGTATATTTAATATCCTGGTGTGCTACAGTGGGTTCATGCACTGGACTGCAAGGTTGATTTGAACAGTAAGGTCAGTGATTCAAGTTCACCAGCCACTCTTTGGAAACTCTATACAGGGTCATTATGAGTCAAAACCAACTCAAATGCACTTAACAACAACAACCTATAATGTTAAACCATTTCAAACTGTTTATACCAATTTAAATACCCATAAACTGTGTATGAAGGAGCTGTGGTAGCGTAGTGGTTACAAATTGGGCTGCGAACCGCAAGGTCAGCAGTTCGAAACTACCAGCGGTTCCACAGTAGAAAGATGAGGCAATCTGCTCCCATAAAGATTTACAGCCTCAGAAACCCTGTACAGGGTGACTATGAGTCAGAACTGACTCCATGGTACTTAACAACAACAACAAACTGTGTATGAGAGTTCTAGTTGCCTCACTTACCCACAACTTTGATAGCACTTTACATCAATAATCTTTTTCAATTTAGTCATTCTAGGATTTGTGTGTTAGTATCATATTGTGATTTTAATTTGCACTCTGATGATTACTGAATTTGACCATTATTTACCTATTTATCATCATTGGATATTTCCCTTTGGAGTCATGCCTTTTGGCCATTTTCTTATTGGATGATCTGTCTTTTACTTATTGATTTACTATTCACTTCTTTGATCATTCTTTCAAGTAACAGTACCAGATGTACTAATTATAAATTACTATCTTTGTTTCTGTTCTTCTCATAATTTTTTTAAACCATGTATATAAGGAGCTGCTGAAAGCAGAGAATACCAGAAAGATGTTTACCTGTGCTTTATTGACTACGCAAAGGCTTTCAATTGTGTGGATCATGACAAGCTATGGACAAC
>NW_006408529.1:37889426-37890512 GCF_000296735.1 Chrysochloris asiatica | reverse complement strand
TAAATATCTACAGCCTTGGAAACGCAAGGGAGTGCTGTATTCTGTCCTCTAAAGTCACTATAAGTTGGAATTGAATGAACAGGATTAGGTTTGGGGTATAATGTAGGTAGATAAAATGCATAGACAATAATAGCACAACAGATAGTGGAGTTAACTGGATTATACTATGTAGGACTTGATATTTTACACGTTGTCCATTCCAACTCATAACCACTCTTTGTGCAACAGAACAAAACTCTGCCCAGTCTTACACCATCTTCCAATTGTTAACGTTTGGGCCCAATGTATCAACCCATCTCAGGGATTTTCCTCTTTTTCACTGATCCTCCACTTTGTCAGTCATGATGTGCTTCTCCAGGGATTGATCCTTCCTTTCAGAATAGTTGGCAGTGGTAGCTAAGCACCATTTAGTTCTTTTGGTCTCAGAGCCATGGAAACAGATATTCATGTTTTCCATTGGTTCACTGGATTCGTTGATTACAAGCATCTTCAATTTTCATCATACTTCTTTGTTCTGCACATGGAGAGACCAATATTTGCAACTTAGATGGCTACTCATGAGCTTTTAAGATCCTAGTAGCTACTCACCAAAGTAGGATGTAGAACACTGTCTTTGTGGACAATGTTGTGCCAATTGACCATGGTATACCCGGAGACAATGCTCCTGAGACCCCAAGCCCAGCAACTCATTACCTCAAGGTATTAGGTAATTTCTAACATTTTTCATCATATTGCGACCTGTATGCTCCACCACAAGGAGTCCTGGTAGTATCGTAGTTACACGTTGGACTGCTAACAGAAAGCTAGTAGTTCAAATGTAGTAGCCACTTCATGGAAGAAAGATGAGGCTTTCTGCTCCAGGAATGATTTATAGCCTTGGAAACCATATACAGAGTCACCATGAGTAGGAACCAATTCAATGGCACACAGTCACCACCACTACCACCACCACCACCATGCTCCACCACACTCATAGGTGTGTTTGCAGCAAAAGTAAATACACATGTAAAACATCCTCTGTCAAATCCTTATATATTATTGGGTAGGGGGGCAATATACAAGAAGGGAGAGGGGAATCAAAGAACA
>NW_006408529.1:37884789-37886931 GCF_000296735.1 Chrysochloris asiatica | reverse complement strand
GGCACTGTGGGTTATTGCAGTGGACTGCAAAGTTGGTTTGAAGCACAAGGTAGACAGTTCAAGTTCACCAGCCACTTCTTGGAAACCCTATACAGGGTCACTATGGGTTAGAACTGATTCAACAGCACTTAACAACAGTTTTACTTTTATTCTGAAGTCAAATAATACAAAACTTGTAATGAAAACAGCAATCTCTTTCCCTCCCTCACTTCTCCTTCCACTCTTCCACCACCCTCCCAGGACAGTTAGAGCACAGCTTTGAGTTAACTCAGGATTTAGTGCCTATGCCATTGTTATTTCTGTGTGCCATCAAGTGCATTTGCACTCAGAGTAAAGCTATATGAGAGAGTAGAACAGCCCCATAGGGTTTTCTAGGCTGTAATCTTTACAGAAGCAGACCTCCATGCCTTTTTTCCTGTGGAGAAGCTGATGAGCTAGAACCAGCCTTCTTTCAGTTAGCAGCCTAGTGCTTAACTGTCATAACACCAGGCTCCTAATTCTATATCATTAGGAATGCATACAACAAGATATTACGATGGCAATCACTCTTGTAAGGTTTCTATATTTCTTTTAAGTTTTTCCTGAACTTAAAGATTGCCTCTTTTCCCTTTTGCTCTAATCAGAAATTCTTCACAGTCTTTCACACAGCTGTAAATCCTTCCCAAAACTATTTTCCACATGGTGAAATGCATCAGTTAATCTATGCCCCTTATTCAGACTCCATTTTAAATTCTATGGACTTTAGTAAATAACATCACAATTCTTAAGAATGACAAGAGTAGTGGTCTGGGTTCTCAGGGTTGGGTGAAGGGGGAGGAGAGGATGCAGATAGACTGTATAACAGAAACGTTCAGGTAACCCCACTGTTTCTAACCCCATCATCAAATTCATTCTCCAGGGTTCCTGTTGCTAATAACTCCTACCAAAATCTCAGCTCTCATCAGCAGCACTCACTTTCCATCTTAGTGGGTTCAGCTCTCATCAGCAGCACTCACTTTCCATCTTAGTGGGTTCTGCTTTTTATCTTCCAAAACTGGTTTGTCATCTCCCGTCTATTGCTGCCTCTTCTCCGTGCTCTAAAATCTTATGGTTCCTTTTATTTCATTATTTTATTATAAATTTAGTGGGAATTGGGAAGAGCAGAAAGATAAATCAATGTCTTCAATCCAGCCGTTACGTTTTAATCATCCCCCTCCACCAACAACGGTACTATTTTTCTATTTAGTTCTTTTCCCAGCTACTCGTGTACTCAACACACAACCTCCATTCTTCTTCATCATGACAGTCTTGATCTCCCATTAACATTTTCTGTCTAAAATGACCTGGACTTCAGATTCAGATAAAGAATAGGCCAAAGGAAAGCAGAGCATATCTTGAAGTTGGTGTTTGCCCCTTGACAATTGATCGGGCCGTTTCTTTAAAAAGAGGCTGTTGCTCTGCTCAACATCCTAAGGAGAAAGCCTGCTTTGGTTTTACCAGCCCATCCCTCATTCAGGGCTCCCAAGTCACAACTGGGTCCAGTCAAATGACCTACCATTCATTATTATCCATATAATAGTAACAGTTTACATTTTAGTTAAATGGATCAAACTTTTCAGTAATTCTCATTGAAATATCTTTCTTTCTGCCATTGAACATTATATTAGCCCAATCCATCTATCAGACTTGAATTTCTAAAAGGTTTTTTAGGTACACATACTACACAGTGTACTTACATACATATCTGCTCTATCTACACCTACTCCCCAAGTGCTCTCTGTGCTAACTCACACATTCATTTCAAAAACGCTGCCTTAAGGACATGCATATGTCTGATGGTGTGGTGGTGTGTGCTGTGGAGTCACAGCACCCTGTAGAGTTTCTGAGAGTAGCTAGTGGGTGTGAACTGTCCACCTTTGAGTTCGCAGTCCAGTGTTTAACTTACAGTGCCACACCAGGAGTCCTTCAAAACCATAGTCTATGCAAAAATGTATAATGATTTGTTGTCGTTATGTGCTGTTGAGTCCATTCTAACTAATAGCTACCCTGTGTAGGGTTTCCTGAATTCCTAGTGTGGTGCTGTAGGAACACCATAGGACTTCAAACCACAAGGTCTGTAGTTCAAACCCACCAGATGCTCCTTGGAAACCCTATACAGGACCA
>NW_006408529.1:37877198-37884509 GCF_000296735.1 Chrysochloris asiatica | reverse complement strand
CCTCGGAAACCCTGTACAGGGTCACTATGAGTCAGAACCGACTCCACAGCACATTACAACAATGACATTTTTATTTTGTTTTGTTTTTTTTATATTTTTTAGTAGGAAAGCTTTTTAAGTTACATTTAGGTAAGAATTAAAATCACTCTTCTCTTTTACTGCCTTTGAACTTAAAAAAAAAAAATCCAACCTTGTGGTTTGCAGGCAAGTATTGATCTATAGCACCACACCAGGAGGCCTTACAATGATTGTAAGAATAGAAAATTAGAAGAATGCTTTACTACCTACAAGTATCATTTCCATGAACTATTTGTTGTTGTTAGTCACCATGGAGTCTATTCTGACTCACAGAGATCCAGTGTGTGCAGCATAGAATTGTTCCATAAGGTTTTAAAGGCTGGGACCTTTTGGAAGTGGATCACTAACGAGGCCTTTCTGAGGAGCCTATGGTTGTATTACCAACCTTTCAGTTAGAAGTCATACTTAACCATTTGTAACACCCAAAGACTCCCCATTAACTATGGGATGGCCCGAAATACTCAAAAATATTTCTAAGTATACCTCCTGTTAACCAAGCATAATAAGCCATCCATGAGGTACAGTTCCTTTCTTACCGCCTATTACTCATTTCTTCAGTTGGACTGTTATGCCAGGCCTCTTTCCCCAGTGCTCTTTACCTCCAAGGTGCTGGGGAGGGTACACCCTACACACAGGTGTACACCCTAGAGGTATTTGCCCCTCTTCCTTCCACCCCTCCACTTCTTCCCTCAGGCCTGTCCATCCCTCACCCCCTACCCCCACCCCCACTCCACTCACCTTCTCCTGCTTAACGCCTTCAAGAACTTTCCATTTTGGACAATACACACTTCAAAAAACCTGCCTTGGGAAAATTAAAACTAACCTAAATTTTCCTTAATCTACTGTGGGGTTATAAAAGCCCAGACATACAAAAGAATAGCCCTAGATACCGTTATGAAGTAGACATAAGTCTATAGCTGAAAAAAACAAATACAGTTAATTTCTCAATCGGGTATTCATAGTATAATCAAAGAATTTTTTAAATTGTGCAAAAGTAATTCCTAATTCAATCATGAGAAGGTTACCATATTGTAGTGAAAGAGTACTGGTGTACAGTGGATAAGCACTTGGATGCTAACTGGAAGGTTGGTGGTTCAAACTCACCAGCCTCTCTGTACAAGAAAGATGTAGTAGATTGCCTACTGGGCAATTATTCTTTATCATATAGGTGTGCTATAAGTTGGAATCGACTCAGCAGTAATGGATTTGGTTCAGTTTAAAGTGGGGTACATTTTCATGATTATATAATATAAACATTTTCATATAATTTATTATAAATTTTTCACTTAACATTGTAGCACAAGCAATAAAATTTCATTGTAAGCATAATTTTATAATGTTCTTTCTAGCTTTCAATATGGATCTAACACATTTTACCATAACCATTTCCCATTGGAAATTTAAATTGTTTCTATTTTTTACAATGCTAAATAAATGATGCTAAAATTGATATGTTTTGTGAAAATCTGCATTTTTATAATTTTGTTAGGATAGATTCTAAGAACTTTAAAAGGTGAGTCAAACAATATAATTGGTTTGGAAGCTATGATTAAAATGTCACATAAACAGGTAAACATAAGTTAAACACTAAAAAAGACAGCTAACGCATTATACATTTGCTTTTTTATTAACTACATACAAAATTATACTCATTTGATTATTCTTAAGGATAACTTTCTAATGTGCCTTAGAAATTCTGTGAATTAATTGTCTTATCCTCTTACTGAATTTGTATCTTAATATATTTTCCATTTATCTTTATAGTGTACTCATGTACTAAGTACAATAATGCAAATACTTTTTCAATATGTTATATTCTTTTTACTTCATATTTTTTATGTATTATATTTTTAAGTAAAGAAGCATTTTAAAGTTATTTTTAGGTAATAATTAAAACCACTCTTGTCTTAAAGTGGTTTTAAAACCACTTAAGAAAAAAATCATATCCCTGGATCAAATGATATTCAGTTATATTTTCCTCTATCATTTTTCTGTTGTGTACTATTTTTATCTTCCAGAAATTATTGAGCAGTTAGTAAGGAAAAAAACCTAAACTCATGATTTTCTAATTATTCTAGATGCTATAATAATAAACTGTGGTAGCGTAGTGGTTACCAATCAGGCTGTGAACCACAAGATCAGCAGTTCGAAACTACCAGCTGTTCCGCCGGAGAAAGATGAGGCTTTCTGCTCCCATAAAGATTTACAGCCTTGGATACCCTGTGCAGGGTCGTTATGAGTCGGAACCAACTTCACAGCACATAACCACAACCACCATAATTGAATAAGGTTACTCTTCATTGCTCATTTGTGTTGTTGCATCCTTCATCAGGTATTTAATATTATTTATATTATTTTCCTGAATTATCTGTTCATTTATATACTAGTACTGTACACACTAGACTCCTGGTGTGGCACTATGGGTTAATGTACCAGAATGCAAAGCCGTTTTGAGCTGCAATGTCAGCAGTTCAAGCATACCAGCTGCTCCTCGGAAATCCTACACAGGGTCGCTATGAATCAAAATCGACTCGACAGCACTTAACAACAATAACAACTGTACATATTGACTTGCTCTAACTATAATAAATGATCATCCAGTTACATTTGGTTCTGCCTCATTCTACTTCTTTTTCAGACTTTATTAGTGAACATCTGGTGTTCATTGTCCTACGTGAATATTGAAAAAATGGACTCCAACCATCCCTCCCACAGCAGTCTACTCAGATGGTTTTGATAATTCAATGCAATGACTACACAGAACTCACACACTATACTCATAGTAATGGGGTTTATTAGGAAATGAATAGGTTACAATTTAGGGTCAGAAATATTCCAGGCATAGTTCCTCCGTCAGGACAGCCTCTCCTCTTGCCATGCCTACAAACAGGACTTTTTCTGGCCCTTAGTCCCTTAGTTTGACATCTGTCTTGCTCAAGCAAGGTTACAAAGAAAGTTTCTGATAAGTTCCTATAGGATACATTACTCCACCATATACCTCAGCCTGAAAGCACTCGCCTCTAGCTCCGTGGTCAGAAAACCTACTCACCAAATGAAGTGCCTGGTAGGACCCCACTCTGCAAGCAAACCTCCTGCCCAAAGTCACTCAGCTTTAGTTGTTCCGTTAGCTGAGAAACCACTATTCTGTTTCATGCTCTGGATCTTGGTTCTGCTGCTGCATCTCGTCTGCGACTCCGCTACACCTCCAGTGTGACAGCACTCTGTACCTGGGTTAAGGAGCTTCAATGTGCAGGGCTCTCAGGTTCTAAAGGAGGCCTTTCACTGGGGCAGTTCTTACCTGGTGGTAGTGAGATTCTCCCTTCCCATTTCTTAGATGGCTCATTTTTAAACCCATGATAGAGTTCCACATTTTTACAATCAGAAGCAACTCAATTATTCATAACTGAATCATATCATCCTATCAATATCTTTTGCTACCTTCTCTAACCCAGACCCTTCAGGAAGACAGTCATTTGATAAGACTAAAACTAGACGAGACATATTAAATAATTCACAACACCACAATGTGACAAAAAGATTTTGACAATCTGCCCCCAACTACCCCTGCCAAAAAGGAAAGAATCCTGTTGGGATTTTTGTTATATTTCTGTTAAAACTGAAAGTTAATTTAGGAAGAATTGACATTTTCACATTAATAATGCTTTTCAGGAATATTTTATGTCTACCAAAACCAAACCCATTGCTGTCAAGTCAGTTTCAACTCATAGCAACCCTATGCCTACATTATGCAAATTATTTTCAAGCTCTCACTTGTTGTTGTTAGATGCCATAGAGTCAGGACCAACCCATAGCGACCTTATGCACAGCAGAATGAAACACTGCCCGATCCTGGGCCAACCTCACTACTGTAAGATTTGTAATTTTCACCACAGAGATCCATACATGACATTTTAGCATTATTCATAATCCTACTCTTTTTTGTAACTATTGTGAACAGAATTCTATTTTTTCTTTTATATTGTGAGTACTAACTGGCTGTTGCCTAGGGAATAGCCACAATATTTAAACCTAGAAAAAATTTAAAACAAGTATTACCATGTGCTTACTTTTGCAAAACAAAGAAAAGAAATCTCTGTAAAGTATTCATAATACATTTAACTTTAAGAAATGTGTCTTTCTGGTAAACTCTCTAAAATAAGCTGCTTATATACCCTAACTAATTAAATGAATTGATTTGCTCAGTTTCTTTAAAAAGTTTGCTGCAAACTGTTAAACTTTAAGTGATGCTTCCTGAAATAGTTATTATGAGTTGGAATGCTTGCTCTAAAATCATCACTTTTGCCAGTAATTAAATAACAAAGCATTGTCTATTGAGATTTTGAATCTTTGGTAATAAAATCATGCATTCTGCATAAAAGAAAAAACTTAACATTCTATTCTCCGTAACAGCATGGAGTGGAGAGGAAGGGGCATGTACCTATCCCATTTGAAAATAATGCCATAAAGAAGGCCAGAATTATCCTTACTTTAACCGTATGAAAATGAATTTATTATTATAGACTGTCAGCGAGTACCAATGGTAACATGGGGCAAAGCTTTGGCTCAATCCAGCTTAAGACAAAATGTGCAATTATTGACTCACATGGTTGGAAACTCCAAAAGCAGGCAAGGTTTTCCTCCATCTCCCTCCTCTTCATCTACCTTCTTGTTATTCCTTTCAGTTCTTCTTTTCTAATTTTCTTTGCCCTTCTTGGAATTCTGGTGTGCCTTTCACATTTACCAACCACTCCTTGAAGATGCTATATAGGGTCACTATGAGTCCAAACACCTGGACAGCACTTAACTTCTCTTCTTGGCTTCACTCTCCTTCTGCAGGCGGGTCCACTCCATGGGATGGAATATAGCCATTGATAACCTATGCAGGAATTTCTAGTTAGTGAAAATGGTTATAGTACTCAATTGTTGTTCACAAAGTTAGGGTTCAGAGAGACAAATCCATCTTGTCTTGGTAACAGTATCTGCTTACCCAATAAACAAGGTAAGCATGGGCTCATTTACTAATCTGTAGAACACTTTCAGTTTTTTTGTTTTGTTTTGTTTTTACCATATCAGTGATTCTGCCTCTAGGTATGACTGGCACCTGTCTCTCTCCCAACCCAACTCCACTTTCCTACAGAATCAAAGCACATGTTTACAATCCTTGACAGGGACCTAGTACCCAAAAAACAATGTAAACATGGTCTTACTTGTGCTCATTCATTAATCTGTAGTGAACCCTTTTCATATTCTTTTCACCAAACTCCCTGGGCATCCATTCACTATAGATTGGTTAAGTATGCATAACTAAGTCTGTGCTTATCTTGCTTATTGTGTAATTCACTTCACCCAAACATTTTGTGGCATCAGATAGATGCTGTTAAATATGTAGAATGGACAAATGAACTACAGTAAAACCTTTGAGAGACAACTCTCCAGGACTGCCTTACTTTCTGGCTCTTGTGAGTTTTATGCTTTTGACAGGGTGCAGTCTTATCACTTTTCTACGGCTCGCTCTTAGTTGAGAATATTAAAGTTTTCATTCTCTGACAGCTTGTCATCTTCCGAATGTTCTGGCTTTCACAAGTTTTACTATACTTATGACCTTACACCCAAATAGACAGCAAGAATTTTGACAAAAGGAAATACACATGTTAACAATAATCCCACCTACATGATCAGACAACCAAATAAAGGAGAGCAGGGACTCAAGACTCCCATAATTCAAGTTGGGGACAGAGAGGCAGCCTCCCTAATATTTCCAGGTAAGAATGGTGGTAACCCTTATTTCTAACAAAATATGTAGATACAGTTTTCTCCCCAACATCCAGAAAAAGAGGTCCCAAGTCTGAAACCTTGGTCATGGTCTGAAGTAAAACTTGCTTAGTGTTGTTGTTAAGTGCCATCAAGTCACTCATAGCAACCTTGTATAGAGTTTCTGAGGAGTGGCTAGTAAGCTTGAACCACTGACCTTGCAATTCAAACTGACCTTGCAGTCCAGCGTCTTAACCTGGAGTATGCCACACCAGGATTCCTTTCTTGGTATTGTTGTTGCTGTCACATGTCATCAAGTCACTTCCGACTCATAGCAACCCTGGATAGGGTTTCCAAGGAGCAACTGGTGAATTTGAACCACCAACCTTGTAGTTCAAGGAACTTGCAATCCAGTGTTAATAGCCCTCAAAAGAAAGAAAAAAGAAAAACCATCAGGATGTTTATATAAAAACTCCAAGTGGTCAACAGAGGAGTTTTAGTCATTGCAGGCTGCTGTTATAGAGAATTGTGTTTCCAAAAACAATGTCTTTGAAGGTATCCGTTAGCATGAGGTCATATTGGAGTAAGGTGAGTCACAATTCAACCTGAGAAGTATCCTTCTAAGAAAGGAGATGAGACACAGAGAAAGAGAAAGAAAATTTAATGAAGATGCATCTAGCAATCAAGGAATGCCTGGTGCTACCAGAAGTTGGAAGAGACACAAAAACATGTTCCCCATAGGGCCTTCAGAAAAAGCAAAGCCCTCTTAATACCCCAAATTTGGACTTCAAGCCTCCAGAACTGTGGAAGAATACATCGTTGTAATTTTAAGCCACCCACTTGGTGGTAATTTGTTAAATAAAACCTAAGAAACTAATGCATGGTTCATGTAGGTGTTTCTTAATAACCTTTCTTTGGTAGTAGCAAAAGAGAAGAAGCAGAGCAAGCAGAAGAAAAGGAAAGTTGAAGTGGTAACAGCCTAGGAAAAACAGGCGACGTGCTGAGTTAGGAAGATAAGGTTACTAACATTGGACACTTTCCAATGATAAGATAAACCCATCTTACTGGAGTCTTGTGGGGATGAGGTAATCAAAATTATGTTATGGCCTATTATGCATAGAATGCTGAACAGATGTTTTAGATCTCCTCTGAGGAGCCAACAAGTAGAAAAGGGCATATACTGCAGCAAAAAGTACATAATAGTGTTTCTGTAACTTCAGTGTGCATCAGCATCACCTACTGAATCAGAACCTCCCATAGAGTGCAACCCAAGGATTTGCTTTTTTAACAAGTACCATGGGCAATACAATAGAAGATGGCCTGTGGACCATACTTACATAAGCTGTGAATATAAGTGAGCCAGAAGGAAAAAACTTGCTAGAATTTGGATGCTAAAACTGTGATGTGTGAAGGGAGAAGAACACAAGTGGAATGCGAGACCTTGTCCAGAGAAGCAGCAACACCAGAGATGGAGCTAGAGAT
>NW_006408529.1:37873001-37876585 GCF_000296735.1 Chrysochloris asiatica | reverse complement strand
TCAGAAACCCTAAGCAGGGTCGCTATGAGTCGAAACCAACTCCACAGCACACCACCATCATAGCATCTCTATGAGTCAGAATCAACTTGATGGCTGTTGAGCTGGTTCTTTAGAAACCATTAGAAGAAAAACAAGAATTCTACTTTCCTAAGTAACCTAGAAAGTAAAAGGATAGAGACCTTTGAGGCCAGGATTTCTTTTGTTATAATAATACCTCATAGCCTATATCAGCAGGCAGTCAAGATATAAAAACTAGAATAGAGAAAGGTCTAGACTGAAAATACCAATGGAGTAATTGTCTACTCTAAACTCTTGTTGTTATGTGCCGTGGAGTCGGTTCTGACTCAGAGCGACCTTGTACAGGGTTTCCGAGGCTGTAAATCTTTACGGGAACAGAAAGCCTCATCTTTCTCCCGCGGAACAGTTGGTAATGTCGAACTGCTGGTTCGCAGCCCAATTCGTAACCACTACGCTACCAGAGCTCCTTACTCTAAACTCTTACTAGCAGAGTACACCTACAAATCATTTTATTCTATTTCTGTGGGTATGATGTTCTTCATGAATTAAATGAGATCTTTCACATTTTAAAATTAGCTCAGAATTTCTAAGGTACCACTGTCTGAGATTTCTATTATTACATAGCAAATTACCACAAACATAGTGGCTTAAAGCAATACAAATTTATTATCTCACTATTTCTGTAAGCCAAAATCCAGGCTCAATGTAGCTGAAATCAGAGTCTGAAATCAAGGGGTAAATCAAGGCTACAATTCTAATTTAGAACTGAAGGACCTTTGGTTGTGGCAGAATTTAGTTCCTTGTAGGTGAAGAACTTAAGTCTGTTTCCTTGTTGCCTGTCAGTCATTCATATCTCTAGAAACTGTCCGTATTCCTTTCCATATGGTCTCCTGCATTTCAAGTTATCAATGAAGAATTTATCATCCATCAAATTATGTTTCATGCTGATAGTCTGACTTCCTTCCTCTGCCTTTGACCTAGGTAAGACTCTCCCAGATATAATCAATCACATTTGAAGGTCAACTACTTAGGAGCTTAATTCTATCTACAAAATCCTTTAAGTGCTGGATCTAAATTAGCATTTGACTGGATAATTGGGAGACGGTGTATACATGAGGGACCAGCAACCCTTAGAGACCATCACAGAATTCTGCATATCACATCCCCAAATCAATTAAGCTTTAATGTGTTATAGTCTTATAATATAAAGAGAATTCTTTTTGATTTTTCTCTAGCACGACTTTTTTTTTTTTTTTTAAGTTTTTATTGTGCATTGAGCAATAGCTTACATGGTGGAACATCAGTTGTGCACTCATCCTATTGTATTTTGTTTCATCCCCTCCATGCATCACCATTCAACATTTGTTTCTATTTCCTCTGGGCTTTTTGTGGGGGTTTTTTGTTGTTTTGTTTTGTTTGGGGGGAAGTTTTTGTGTTTTTTTTGTGTTTATTTTTTTTGCTGTACATGAAAGCATTCAGGAATATATAATCATTGAAACAACCCAAGGGCACATTCTGCAAGCCTGCCTCCTGGCCACCAGCACACAGACTTTCTCTTTCCATGAGTCTGTAGTCCTCAGCTGCTCTATTTCTTGATGTCATCATCTATAAAGAGAATTCTTTGATAATAATATTCATTTTATTTATAATGCCATGTCCAAGGAAAATAAAGACACTGTGGAATCATAAAGTCTTGTGCTAGATCTTTGCACTAAAAATGAAATTTGTAGTTTATGCCTTTATTAAACAGATTAAATAGGGTGACAAAGTTAGGTGTTGCTTTATTTTCCAAAAATCAACCAGGCAAAGACTACTGACTTTCATCTATTCATAAGTTGTCAGTGGTGTAGACCAGTAGGATAAGCGCAGGACACCTCAAGGTCAGTTTGATCCATAAGATTGACAGTTCAAACTCACCTCCTCGGAAACTCTGTACAGGGTCGCTATGAGTCAGCACTGCCTTGATGGCACTTAACAACAATTAACATGCAGAAGTAGTCAGTCTCTCCTTCTTACTAGTTTATCTTAGTCTGGAAGCCCCATGGAAACACATCCACTATGGGCAACTCTTCTGGTATTTTAAATACTGATGGCATAACTACCAGCATCACAGCAACACACAAGCCATCACAGTATGAAAACCTGGCAGACATGTGGTGGTCTGTAGACTGTGTGGATCATGACAAGCTATGACTAACACTGCAAAGAATGGGTATTCCAGAGCACACTCATGAGGGACCTGTACACAGACAAAGAGACAGTTGTTAGAACAGCACAAGGGGATACTGAATTGTTTAGAATCAGGTCTGTCTTCCAACATTCCTCTGGATGGGTTTAAACTACTAACATTTTGACTTGACAACTTAAGTCTTAATTTAAGACTTAACCATTAAGCTAATCATTTAACCATTTACACCATCTAGAAAACAAATCATTCTAAAATTATCAAAAAGACAAGAAGTGTCTGAAAATCAAGAAGAAAACAGAAACAGAAACAGACCAACAGAAAATATAGTTACTGAACTTACCAGACACAAAATTTAAAATAACAATGAGTGATATATCCATTTCAAAGGACAAAGTGAAAAATTTCAAAGCTAGGTAATGCCCAGATGAAAGTGCAGTGAAAGTGCAGTGAGGCAGGGAAGCAAATCTGGAAAGGGATGTGAAATTTGTGGGAAGAGGCAGCAGTTACATTTTACAAAAGGAATCATAGGTTTTTTTAAAAATTCACTGCATTTGATATGTATGCATAAAAAGCATGCTCAAATCTCAGTTACAGGAGAACTGGACTTGCCTATACATTGTTTCTTCTCCCAGGATGAAGTACAACATCCAGATCCTAATGGGTCATACAGTCAGCTGCTGGTTACTGACGACCAATCTGTCAGTTTGTAGTACTGTGGTAGCTTGTCTGTTGCTGATTCAGAAAGCTGCGCCACTGCTATTGCAAATTTAAATGGGCAAGATGAAAAATATATGATTGCAATTACTAGTAGGGCCACCCACAGTGGACAGGCTTCAGTGGAGTTAATAAACAGTAGAGTAACACCAACTAGGAAGAAAGGCTTGTTTCAATCTACTTTCAAAAATCAGACAATGAAAATACTATGGAATAGAATATTGTCTGATATAATGCTAGAAGATGAATTCCCTAGGTTTCAAGTATTCAAAATACACAGTGGGAAGCATACTGACTCTATAGGATTAGCACTGGGTTGTAAACCACAAGGTCCGTGGTTCCAGCCCATCAGGTGCTCCACAGGAGAAACATGAGACTTTCTACTTCCACAAGATATAACCTTGGAAACTCTACACAGGTTGCTGCAAGTTGAACTGACTCAATGGCATCTAACAACAACAACCTGACAATACACTTGAGATACCAAGGATAATAAATAAGGTTCAGAAGCAGGCAATGTTTCATTCTGGTAACGATGGGATAGCTGTGAGTTGAAGCCAAATCCATGGCAATTAACAATAACACTGGTCCCTGAGCTCCTACTAAGTACACCATACACAGAGCATGATGTATGTTGTGTTGTCTTTGACAACTGTTGTTGTTG
>NW_006408529.1:37862892-37863694 GCF_000296735.1 Chrysochloris asiatica | reverse complement strand
TCTGTGTATTCCTTCCATCTTCTCTTGCTGCATTCTGCATCATTCAATAATTTTCCCAGAGAATCTTTCAATAACGAAAGTCGAGGTTTGAATTTTTTTCTTCAGTTCCCCCAGCTTGATAAATGCTGACTGTGTTCTTCCCTTTTGGTTTTCTAGTTCCAAATCTTTGCATATTTTATTATAGTCCTTGGAAACCCTAAATAGAGTCACTTTGAGCCAGATGGCACTTAACAGCAACCAACAAGAAGCAGAAATTCTCAGAGTTCCTGGGCAGTGCAAATGGTTAACATGCAAAAAGTTGACGGTTCGATTTACCCAGAAGAACCTCAGAAGAAAGGCATAGCAATTTATTCCAAATAATCAGTGACTGGAAACTCTATGGAGCACACTCCTACTGACACACAGGAGGTCACCATGAGTTAGGTCTGACTCCACAGTAACTGGTTAGTAGAAATGCTCGTCATTCTGAGCCTCCGGAAAACCAGGAGATGCCTTGCTGCTAGAAAAGACTGGTAAAAGTTAGGTTCTGGATTCCTTACCCCCTCACTTTCTTCTGTGGCCTTTTAGGAAGAAGTTCCTCAGAAAGTTTTCCAATTCAAGCCTTTTGAGTATGGTGTTGGAGGAAAACATTGAAAGTGCCATGGGCTGCCAAAATAACCAATAGATCTGTGTTGGAAGAAGTACAACCAGAGTGCTCCTTGGAGACCAGGATGGTCAAACTTAGTCTTTCATACTTCAGACATATTGTCAGAAGGGACCAGTCGCTGGAAAAGAATATCATGTTTGGTAAGGTGGAGGATCA
>NW_006408529.1:37850527-37862792 GCF_000296735.1 Chrysochloris asiatica | reverse complement strand
GATCATGTGCTCAGCACACAGGTTGAATAAGCATAGTGAAAGAACACAACCCTGGCGCACACTTTTTCCAATGTTAAACCGTTCAGTATGTCCTTGTTCTGTTAGAAATGCTTCCTGTTCATCTATGTACAGTTTGAGCACAATGAAGTGTGTCAGAGTACTTATTCTCTTCAATGTTGTCCATAGCTTGT
Source organism: Chrysochloris asiatica (assembly GCF_000296735.1). Taxonomy (NCBI): domain Eukaryota; kingdom Metazoa; phylum Chordata; class Mammalia; order Afrosoricida; family Chrysochloridae; genus Chrysochloris; species Chrysochloris asiatica. Next base: position 37,862,601 of record NW_006408529.1, on the reverse strand, counting down.
CATGATCCACACAATAGAAAACCTTTGCATAGTCAATAAAGCACAGATAATCATCCTTCTGGTACTCTCTGCTTTCAGCCAAGATCCACCTGCCATCACCAACGATATCCCTCATTCCATGCCTTTGTCGGAATCCTTCTTGAACCTCTGGCAGTTTTCTCTCAGTACACCATTGCAGCCATTTTTAATGGTCTTTAATATCACATGTAAATAAAATTTTGCTAATGATACTGTCTGATGATTTCACAGCAGTAGAGTTAAATAGTATGATCTTCATCTGGTAAATAGGAAAACAAGGATTAGAGATGTAAAGCAAGTTGGCCAAATGGCTCAGCTAACTAGTAGCTAAGCCACAACTTAAACCAAATTTGTCCGATGTCCAAACCCAACCAAATAATCTTTATTCTTTATTACATTTCCAAACCCAACCAAATAATCTTCAACACCAACTATGTGTGCAGGCATTATCTCATATATATCTTCTGAGAGCTCCCTGAGTAGACACTGACTCTATTTTACAGATGAGAAAATGGGATTACAAAGCACCATGCCCAAAAGTCTAGGAGCCCTGGTAGAATAGTGGGTTATACGTTGGGCTGCTAACCACAAGGTCAGCTATTTGAATCCACTAACCACTTTGTAGTAGAAACAGGAGACTTTCTGCTCCCATAAACAGTTACAGCCTCAGAAACCGTATACAAGGTCGCTATGAGTCAGAACCAACTTCACAGCACAGCACACAGCAACAGCGCCAAAAGTCTAAGTACCTGACCTAGAATCTGAAATCTAATCCATCTAAAGTACATGCCCTTTGTAAGTGGACAGTAAACAACAAAATCTGGAAGCTACTGGAAGGATCTATATCTTGCTAACTACGAAAGGGATAGTTTATCTTTGTGTCCCTCTCCTTTATCTATGCCTTTTCTGATTTTTCACCTTTTCTATATTACCCCCACCCCTACTTTATTTCCCAAAGACTCAACATATTAATGTTGTTCCAACTCATTGTGACCCAGTATAGGGTTCCAAAGAGCAGCTGGTGGGTCTGAACTACCAACCTTGCATTAGCAGCCCAATGCTTATCGTACAGAGCCACACTAGGACTCCCCAGTATATAATGGTGGTGGTGATAGTGGTGTGCCATGGAGATGGTCTGACTCATAGCGACCTTGTGTAGGGTTTCCCAGGCTGTAAATCTTTACAGGAGCATAAAGTCTCATCTTTCTCCTCAGGGATTCTTTAGCTCTCTATTACTTATCATTGAAATGCTCTTTAAATGTTAACTAAAACAAAACTCTTTGTTCGGCCTGGGATACATCACTACAACTTAGGGCCACATTCTTTTCTAAATTAGTGAAACATCCTGTCTTTGTTACCTAATGGTGCCATAACAGAAATACTTAAAGTAGGTGACTTTAACATGCAGAATTTTATTTTCTCAATTTGTTGTTGTTGTTAAGTGTCTTCAAGTCGATTCTGGCACATAATGACCCTGTATAGAGTTTCCAAAGAGTGGCTGGTGGGTTTGAACCACCCACCTTGCAGTTGAAATTGACCTTGTGGCCCAGCAATATTATCTCTCCTCCCTCACCACACCAGGACTCAAAATCTAAATTCAGGGTACCAGCTGTAGGGGAAGTCTTTCTCTCTTCCTTGCCTCTGGGAGAAAGAAGGTCCTTGTTTGTCTCTTTTCAGCTTCTGTTTCTTGGTTGCTTGGGGATCTTTAAGTGTTCTTGCTCTATTGTATACCTAATCTGCTCTTTTCTAGTTCTATACTGGCATGGACTTGTTAACAAAGAAAGCTTTGTTCCGAAATAGAATTACATCCACAAGTGCAAGGGTGAGAATTTGCAACACTTAATTTGGAGCAGGACACAATTCAAATCCTCAACAGTTTCAGAATGTTTTCTCAGAAAAAATGCTAGTTACAGCCAGCAACAGCTGAAAAGTCTGGCCTTCCAGATTGGTGGCTCTTCTCTGTTTCTTCTGCTTTCTCTGTCATCATTATCACCTTCATTGTGACTTGCACGTACTGGGAACCAACTTTATACATATAATGTTTATCTCCCCACAACAGTGGTCGTGGTGGTGGGTGTGTGCTGTGGAATGAGTTCCAACTCATAGACACCCTGCATAGGGTTTCCAAGGCTGCAAATCATTATGGGAACAGAAAGCCTCATCTTTCTCCCACGGAATGATTGGTAGTTTCAAACTGCTGACCTTGAGGTTAGCAGCCCAACTCATAACCACTACATTACCAAAGCTCCTGCCCCAGAACAGCTGTTGTTGTTGTTGTTGTTGTGTGTCGTGGAGTTGGTTCCAACTCATAGCGACCCTGTACAGGATTTCCAAGGCTGTAAATCTTTACAGAAGCAGAAAACCTCATCTTTCTCCCGCGGAACAGCTGGTGATTTCGAACTGCTGACCTTGCGGTTCACAGGCCAAGTCGTAACTGCTATGCTACCAGAGCTCCTTGTCCCAGAACAGTCGAACCTCTTTAATTATTGGTAACCTCATTTTATAGATGAAGACCCTAAGTCTCAGGGAAAGTATATACTTGCCCAAGAACACAGCTGGTCTTGTCCCAATGCCAATGCTCTGACGTCTGAATCTGGGCCTTGCCTTCCTTTCCTCCCTCTCTTCTGACTCCAGGGTTAAGTGTGCATTAAATATGCAAGGCCTTGGAATGAGAAGCAACTTGACTAGTTAAGGAACAGAGTTTGATCATTATGGTTGTTTGGTAACTAAATGTCTAAATAAAGGAATTGTTGTTGTTGTTGTTGTTAAGTGCCGTGGAGTCGGTTCCGACCCATAGCGACCCTAGTAAGGTCTTGTAAAAACATATGGACTCCTGGTATGGCGCTGTAGGAGCAGCGCTGTAGGCGCAGCGCTGGACTTCGAGGCACAAGTTCGGCAGTTCAAACTCACCATCTGCTCCTTGGAAACCCTATACAGGGTCACTATAAGTCAGAACCAACTTGATAGCAGGTCAGCGCTGTGGAGTCACTTTTGACTTATAGCAACCCTGTACAGGGTTTCTGAGGATCGGATAATGTATTTGAACCTCCCACCTTATAGTTAACAGTCAAGTGTTTATCATACAGCACCACACCACGTATCATATGTCATATAAAACATATCAAACAGTAAATGTAAATGTCCAAATCCAATTGATTGTTCAATAAAAGTCTACTATTGAAAGTTTCTATCCTCTCATTTCTATTAGAAGGAAATCTTGACTCCCATGCAAGTTTTCTCCTTTTCTTGAGGTTAGAAAAAGAAACCTGGTATGTTGTCTTGTTTTTCTATGAACTGAGCCCGCCATCCAGTGGCTGTTATAGGAATTACAGCGATATGTATGATACATACATATATGTATGTATGCCATCCAGTAGATTCATCTCAACTGTGTAAATCAGAATGTTGCTGTTGTTAAGTGCTGTAGAGTCGATTCCGACCCATAGCGACCCTATATAGGGTTTCCAAGGAGCATCTGGTGAGCTTGAACCGCCGACCTCACAGTTTAAACGGCTTTGCAGTCTGGCGCATTAACCCGCAGCGCTACACCAGGACTCCGTAAGTCATAATGTTGTTAAGTACCATGGAGTCTCTTCCGACTCATAGTGAGCCTGCACAGGGTTTCTGAGGCTGCAAATCTTTACGAGAGCAGAAAGCCTCATCTTTCTCCCGCGGAACAGCCGGTAGTTTCGAACTGCCGACCTTAAGGTTAGCAGCCTGATTCGTAACCACTATGCTACCAGAGCTCCTAGAACCCCCTCCCCTTGACATGAATTCAAGACTAACTATTACAGAAGCAGACAGCCAGCAAGGTGTGGCTGGTAGGTTCAGACCATTCTCTTAGCAACTGAATGCTTAATTACTGAGCCAAAAGGACTCTGTTAGTACACAGTCTTTACAATGATTATAGATTAAGACTGGTTTATATCAAACCGTTTCACTCAGTCTCTGCTAATAACCCCCATCTCCAAGACAAGAAACAATTTCTGAAAAACAATTACTCTAACCCTAAAGTATGCTTTCCTTTGACTTTCTTGAGAGGAGGAAAGAAAGCAGACGGATAATAAATAGGTTTACAGATTAAAGTTGTAGTTTGGGAGACGTTCAGTACTCAGCCTTAGCTTCCTTTCCTACCATACTCTGCCCCCACTCCTGATGTCCACTCAACAAGAGTCTCAGCAGACACACCTGTCTGTATAAAGTCTCTCACCTGCAGCCAACCTTCACCTATTGTCGACCTCCACCCACCATTGTGACACACCACCGGGCCCACTCAAGCAAGCTTTTGCTCACCCAACGCAACTTGATTTCTTTTAAGCACCAAAATCAAACCTAACCCACTTTATCATTATGTCTATTCCAACTCTTAGCAACATTTCCGGACAGAGTAGAACTGCTCCATAGGGCTGTAAATCTTTATGAAAGACTGCCTCATCTTTCTTCCCTAGGCTGGCTAGGGTGCCTGGTGGGCTCCAACTGCCAACTTTTTGGCTAACAGCCCAACACTTAACCTACTGCACCACCAAGGCTCATCCTTTTACGCTTACAGACCTAGAATCTCCCAAACTTACTTTTCCCCAAAAGCTTGCTTCTCCAAGTGGTGTTTGCTCTCCCAGTGGATAGCAACACCATCTGCTGAACCACACGGTCCAGACACCTCCCTGACCCCTAGCACAGTGGTCACATCCAATGGACACTGAGTACTGCCCTAGCTTCCACTTGAAAATGTTTCTTCTCTCTTTTCCCCTCGGTTGCTACTATCACTGTTGATTTTTCTACCCCAACTCTTGATCCACCTGCATCTCTTCAGTCCATGTTGCTGCCCAACAAACTTTCTACAAATCTTTGCTTCTTGCACACTTTTTTGGTGAACTTTATTAGACAATGCAGATGCACATAATTTGAAATGAGATACAGTATATTTCTGACAATGCATACAAGATGGACCAAAAATATAAATGAAGATGTGGATAATGTATGTAAGTAGGTATATGTATATATTGTTGTTGCTGTTACGTGCCATCAAGTCAGTTTCGACTCATAGCAACCCTTTATAGGGTTTCCAAGGAGCAGCTGATGATGAGTATGAACTGCCAACCTTGTAGTTCAAACTAATCTTGCAGTCCTGTGCTTATCCTACAGCACCACACCAGGATTTTATGTATAGATATGTTGTTATTGTTAAGTACCACTAAGTTGGCTCCAACAAATAACAACCCTGTGTACGGTTTCCAAGGAGCAGCTGGTGAGCTTGAACTGCTGACCTTATGGTTCAAACCAACGGCTTTGCAGTCCAGCGTATTAACCCACAGTGCCACACCAGGACTCTATGTATACATATCAGATATACAAATTACCTCAGTGTATATTCACACAGAAAGTGAAGAAGTGACTCAGTGGTAGAACTCTCAACTTCCATGCAGGAGTCTTGGGTTTGATCCTGTCCAGTGCCTCATGGGTAGCAAACACCCATCTGCCAGGAGAGGTGTGTGTGCTGCTGTGATACTGAACAGAGCTTCCAGACTAACACAGACTAAGAAGACAGACCTGGTCATCTGCTTTCAAAAATTAGTCAATGAAAACTCTATGGATCACAACATCTGGTCTGCAGCTGATTACGAAGATGGCACAAGCCCAGGCATTGCTTCATTCCATTGTACGTCATTTCATTGCAATTCACCATGAGTCAGGGTTGGTTTGACAGTAGTAAATAGCAGCAGCATATGCACACATACAGACACAGAGACACTTACAACTATATTAGAGTTAAAAAGACCTTTTGCCTTTAAAAGCATAATACAAAATCCAGAAACCTTAGGGAAAAGATGAATAAACTTAACTATGGACACATTTTATAGTTTGATCAAGAAAAAGTAATATAATAAAGGTTATTTGGGGGCTTTGTTAGCCAAAATTCATCTGTCTTTTTCCTTTCCTATATTTTAAATAAATATAAATATGTTGTTGTTGTTAAGTGCTGTTGTGTCTGTTTCAACCCATGGTGACCTGGTATTGGGTTTCCGAGGCGCTGATGGTGGGTTTGAACCACTGACCTTGCAGTTCAAACTGACCTTGAAGTCCAGCACATTATCCTGCAGTATCACATCAGGACTCCAAATATAAATACATGTCAGTAAAAATCTAAAATACAGATACCAGTCAAAAATAACTTTTCAACAATGTCCCTATTAATATCTACTCAACTTAACATTACGTACTAACCATGCATCATGAATACTGCTTTCTCAGACCTCTGCTGGTCAGGGTTCTCTCTTTTCATTCAGAATCTAACTGGTGAACACTCCCATTATTGTTGTGAAGGACTGACCGAGAGGTGTGTCTACTATCAGGCTCCAAGTATTAGAAATGTTTTCTCATCAAGACTCATCTGCTTCCCTGTTTGTATTCAAGTTGATGAGATATATGAGTATGATGAGATGAAATTATAAAAATTATAATCTTACTCATTTTTCTAATTTTATTTTGCATTTCTCAAGCTGAAAGAACAGAAGGGAAAAAAATCGAGTCTCAAGTTGCGATACTGAAGGATTCTATAGGCAAAAATTTGAATTAAATTTTTAATGCCGGAAACATTAAAAAGAGAAGGGAAAAAAAAAAAAAGGGAGCTGGAAGTAATACACAGTTATTGTACCAAAAAGAACTGGTTGACATTCAACCATTTCAGGAGGTAGCAATATGATTAAGAATTGATAGTATTGAAGGAAGAATTCCAAGCTATACTGAAGGCATTTGTGAAAAACAAGGCTCAAGAATGGACAGAATACAAATTGAAATGTTTTAACAAACTGATGCAGTGCTGGAGACATTCTATGCCAAGAAATTTAGAAAACAGCTACCTGGCAAATGGACTAGATTACCCATTTCAACAAACAGTGATCCAACAGAATGTAGAAATTATGGAACATTATCTTTTATGTCAAACATAAGTAAAATTTTGCTGAAGATAATTCTAAAGCAATTGTAGAAGCATATTTACAGTGAATTGCCAGAAATGCAAGCTAGGTTCAAAAAGAGGATGTGGAACAAGGGATACAATTGCTGATGTCAAATGGAATGGATCTTGGTTTGAAACACAGAATACCAGAGAAATGTCTACCTGTGTTTTATTGACTACACAAAGGCCTTCAACTGTATGGCTCACAACAAATAAATGATAACAGTGCAAAGAATGGGAATTACAGAACATTTCGTTGTACTCATGTAGAACATCTGCATAGGTCAAGAAACAATTGTTCATATAAAACAAGATGATGTTGCATGGTTTAAAATCAATAAAGTGTGCATCAGGGTTATATCCTTTCACCACATTTATTCAATCTGTATGCTGAGCAAATATGGACTATGTGAAGAAGAACATGGCATCAGGATAGGAGAAAGACTCATTAACAACCTGCAATATGAAGATGATAGAACCTTGTTTGCCAAAAGTCATGTCTTTTTAAGAAAATAATGTACATTTGACTGGGTTGACATATGATACCTTGTGTAAAGAATGTAAATCATTAGCTAATTACCATATGCTGATTGTCCCTTCATATGCAAGCTAACTTCTTATTGTTGCTAAGTGCCATCAAGTCAGTTCTGACCCATCCTGACCCTGAATAACAGAGATACAAAACATATGTTACACTAGAAAAGAGCCATAAACTGCTAACTGAAAAGTCCACCATTCAAACTCACCCATTAGCTCTGCAGAAGAAAGACCTGGCAAAAAGATAATAGCCAAGAGAATCCCAAGGGGCAGTTCTGCTCATAACACATAGGGTCACTATGAGTCAGAATCAACTGGACAGCACCACACACCAACAACAGGCTGATAAATTTTGCATTTGAAGTTGTCTCGATATGAGTACAACATTGCTACAATCCAGAGCAGGCAGCCTGAGACCCTCAGTGTTTAGTAAAGCTATCCAAAGGAGTGGAGGCTCTTAGAAAAAGGACACCTAGAGACCTGGCCCATCTTAATCCCTGTCAAGGTTTTTAAGACACACATTGGTCTTGCAGTGAACAAGAAGCTGAATTGATTGGCACTGAACAACTGACCACAAGGTAGGTGGTTCACACTTACCAGTCACTCCTAGGAAACCCTATACATTGTAGCTATGAATCAGAACTGACTTGACAGTACTTAACAACACCAACAACAAGACCTAAAAAGCTACCATTTGCAGCTTATTTTCCGTTCTATTTTAGGTAAGTCAATAATTCTTTTGAAATTCTGCTTTCCTCTCTTAGGCTCCCGCACTTCGTTGAATCTGACTGGTGTCTTTGGTCCCATGGCTGTCCTCAACAATTCAGTCCCTAATGGGTGTTCTCATGCTATCAGATTCCATAAACCGACACGCAGATATCTATGGGATATATATCAGTTCCTTGGACTTTCAAACACCCCTATCTTGGTGAGAGTACCCTCTCCTCCAATAAGCAGCAGAATGTGTCATTCATTTCAAAATAAGAGTGCTAAAGGTAAACAGCATATTCTGAACTCAGAATATCAAAGGAGCTGCTAAGGAGAAAACCATCTGTGGAGAAGCCTAATTCTTTAATGGTACATTAATGGTACTTCTACTCAGCAGCTAAGAACAGGAATTAAATCTTAATACTTAAAACAAGTGGGAGTCCTGGTGTGGCGCTGTGGGTTAATGCACCAGACTGCAAAGTTGTTTGAACTGAAAGGTCGGTGGTTTAAGCTCACCAGACAGACGCTCCTCAGAAACCCTATACAGGGCCACTATGGGTCGGAATCGACTCAACATCATTTAACAATAACAACAGCAACTTAAAACAAGTAGAAACCTGATTATGTTTAAAGAAAAGTTATTTATCACCACTAAACTAAAACCAAACCCACTGGCATAAAGTCAATTCTGACTCAGAAAATTTAAGGTTTTTGAGTCTATAAATCTTTACAGGAGCAGATAGCCTCATCTTTCTCCCATAGAATGTCTAGTGTTTTTGAACCACCGATCTTGTGATTAGCACTGCAGTGCTTAATCTAAAGCACCACCAGAGCTCTGTATCACAACTAAGAAGTGAAAAATAAATTATTCCACCACATAACAAAGTTAACCTTGGAGAAAAACCAAAGATATGTTTTTAACTCAAACTTTACCCATCCTTCTCAATAAGCACAAACACTAGCACAACTACATGCATATACATACATCTACACACACACACAACTGCAAAATATCTGCTTTTTATTGCCACCAACAAATTCCACCCTTATAGTTACAGTATACTGACTGAAGCTTTGGTCTCTGATAAATACATCATATTTTCAAGTGTCTTTTATTCTCTTCTTACACCACTGAGTATCCCAGAGTTGGTGTGTTTTCAGCCGCATGAATACTCATGTCATATTTCTCTCTTTTCTTCATCAATAAATCAGACTACATAGATTTTCTCTCTAACCAAGCTCTCTCCAATTCAATGTCCTGGATTACCTTTTATCATTTCCAAAATCTTTTCACCAGAAGAGATTTCCATGAGACTTAGACTTCTCTCAGAGTTTTTCTAGGACTCTAGTGGAAACTCCAAGACAAGATGAAATCAATTCTAAAGCACACTTATTAGATGCAGCAGAATAAGTCTCCATGCCGAGGCTTGAGCCACGGAAAGGGGGAAACATGACGATCACTATGGCCCCACAGAGCCATATGTCCTCTGTACAGGAAGAGTCACACAGCCATATGTAAGCTGCCAAAACATACACAGGAATAATCATCTACCAACTCCTGTAAAATAGCAGACCCCTGCACAAACTTAAAAAACAACACAACAGTTGTTATCGAGAAGGTTCCAACTCACAGTGGCCCATATGTGTCTGAAGTGTGGTTTTCAACGGCTGATTTTTACAGTAGTAGATTGCCAATTCTTTTTTTCAGAGGGGTCTCTAAGCACCCTTATCCAACAGCTAAGAACAGGAATTAAGCCATAAAAGTTTGTAAGAAAGAAACCTTGGTGCTGCAGTGATTAAAGAGTTCAGCTGCTAACTAAAAGATCAGTGAGTCTAACCCACCAGCTGCTCTGCAAGGGAAAGGTGTGGGAGTCTGCTTCCATAAAGATGTACAGTCTTAGAAACCCTATGGGGGCACTTCTATTCTGTCCCATCATACAGCCACTATGACTTGGAATCAATGTCATGACAATGGGCTTTGTGGCTTAGTCTATAAAAAGTTGGATTCAAGCCTTGGGTTAGTAGTTGAGCACACAACCATTTGCAGCATCCATGAATTCCACAAATTCAACACTTTCCATGTCTCTAACATAACTCTGTTATGGAAGAAGTACAGCCAGAGTCCTCCTTGGAGACCAGGATGGCCAAACTTCGTCTCTCATACTTCCAACATATTATCAGGAGGGACCAGTAACTGGAGAAGGATATCATGTTTGGTAAGGTGGAGAGTCAGAGAAAAAGAGGAAGACCCCCAGCAAGATGGATTAGCAAAGTGGCAGCATCAATAGTTTCAAGAATGGCAACAACTGTGAGGTTCGTCCAGGATCGGGCAGTGTTTTGTTCTTTTGTGCATAGGGTCACTATGAGTTGGTACCAACTCGATGGCACCAAACAACAACAATATAACTGCAAAGAAATGACTATCAAATGACATGGGGAAGACAACCAGGATTTCTATTCTGCATGCACCTGGGTTCTCTTCACGTGTTCCATGAATGAGCCCTGCTTATATCCCTGGAACTCTGCCAGCTACTCATAGGCCACCACCCTCACCCAACACAGACCAGTGTCCCTTGGGCAAAGTATACTCAGTATTTTTCTTCACCCACCTACTAGTAACTCAAACATACACTGGAGGTAGAATCTTTAAGCTTGCTCATGAGAAAACACCCTAGCTATTATTGTCTGGGGAGCCTAGAAAAAATTTTCCTTTTACAGCGTGTTAGTCAAAAATAAAACTTTTTAGATGTCATAACCAGTTGCTTCACCACTCATCTGTCAGTTTGTCATACTGTGGTGACTTGTGTGTTGCTGTGATGCTGAATGCTCTGCCACCTGTATTTTAAATACTAACAGGATCACCCATGTTGGTATTGAAAATATCACTGGACAGGTTTTCAGCTAATTTTCCAGACCAAGACAAAATAGGAAAGAGAGGCAGACAATTTCTGAATGATTACCCACTGATAACCTTATGAACAACAGAAGAGCATTGTCAGAAACAGCACCTGACGATGAGATCCTCAGGTTGGAATGCACTCAAAATACGATCTGGGAGGGACTTCCTCTTCAAACTAGAGATGACCTTAATGGCATGAATGCAGCAAAGCTTTTGAGACCTTCATTTGCTGGAGTGGCACAACTCAAAATGGAAAGAAACAGCTGCAAGCCTACTGATTATGAAAATGTGGAATGTACAAAGTACAAATCTAGTAAAATTGTTGTTAAGTGTCATCGAGTTGGTTCCAACTCATAGCACAACAAAACAAAATACTGCCAAGTCCTCCGCCATCCTTACAATTGTCATGTTTATTTGTTAAGATATTTATTAAAATAAAGTGTGTTTGTATTATCTATAAAATACTGGCTGTCATGAACTAGGGTGTCAGGTGACAAACAAAAATCCCAATTTAGCATAAAAATCATTGATGATTTCTAGATGTTAACAAAACATAGGAAATTCACTTTGTGAAAACAGCTAAAGATGCAGGACTCCTGTGTGGTGACATAGGATAAGCCCTCAACCTTAAGGTCAGTTTGAACCACAAGATTAGTGGTTCAAATTCACCAGTGGCTCCTCAGAAACCCTATACAGGATTGCACTGACTTGACAGCACGTAATAACAACAACAAAGATACAGCAGGACCTTCCCCTGAAAGGAGCCACCTTATTAGCAGAAATGCTGGAGTTCTGATGTAGTACAGTAAGATAAGCACTGGACTGCTATCCAATAAGGTCAGTTGTTCAAACCCACCAGCAGGTCCTTGTTGTTGTTGTTGTCAGGTGCCATCGAGTTGGAACCAACTCATAGTGACCCCATGCACAGCAGAACGAAACAATGTCCTATCCTGGGCC